>NW_026728642.1:0-34707 GCF_030684315.1 Stegostoma tigrinum | reverse complement strand
GCACTGACCCTCCGACAGTGCCCACTCCCTCAGCACTGACCCTCCGACAGTGCCCGCTCCCTCAGCACTGACCCTCCGACAGTGTCCACTCCCTCAGCACTGACCCTCCCAGTGTCCACTCCCTCAGCACTGACCCTCCAACAGTGCCCACTCCCTCAGCACTGACCCTCCGACAGTGCCCACTCCCTCAGCACTGACCCTCCGACAGTGCCCGCTCCCCTCAGCACTGACCCTCCGACAGTGTCCACTCCCTCAGCACTGACCCTCCCAGTGTCCACTCCCTCAGCACTGACCCTCCGACAGTGCCCGCTCCCTCAGCACTGACCCTCCAACAGTGACCACTCACTCAGCACTGACCCTCCGACAGTGTCCACTCCCTCAGCACTGACCCTCCGACAGTGCCCACTCCCTCAGCACTGACCCTCCGACAGTGCCCGCTCCCTCAGCACTGACCCTCCGACAGTGCCCGCTCCCTCAGCACTGACCCTCCGACAGTGCCCGCCCCCTCAGCGCTGACCCCCCGACAGTGCCCGCTCCCTCAGCACTGACCCTCCGACAGTGCCCAAACCCTCAACACTGACCCTCCAACAGTGACCACTCACTCAGCACTGACCCTCCGACAGTGTCCACTCCCTCAGCACTGACCCTCCGACAGTGCCCGCTCCCTCAGCGCTGACCCTCCGACAGTGCCCGCTCCCTCAGCGCTGACCCTCCGACAGTGCCCGCTCCCTCAGCACTGACCCTCTGACAGTGACCACTCCCTCAGCACTGACCCTCCGACAGTGTCCACTCCCTCAGCACTGACCCTCCGACAGTGCCCGCTCCCTCAGCGCTGACCCTCCGACAGTGCCCGCTCCCTCAGCGCTGACCCTCCGACAGGGCCCACTCCCTCAGCACTGACCCTCCGACAGTGTCCACTCCCTCAGCACTGACCCTCCCAGTGCCCGCTCCCTCAGCACTGACCCTCCCAGTGCCCGCTCCCTCAGCACTGACCCTCCGACAGATACCGCTCCCTCAGCACTGACCCTCCGACAGTGCCCACTCCCTCAGCACTGACCCTCCCAGTGCCCGCTCCCTCAGCACTGACCCTCCAACAGTGACCACTCACTCAGCACTGACCCTCCGACAGTGTCCACTCCCTCAGCACTGACCCTCCGACAGTGCCCACTCCCTCAGCACTGACCCTCCGACAGTGCCCGCTCCCTCAGCACTGACCCTCCGACAGTGTCCACTCCCTCAGCACTGACCCTCCAACAGTGACCACTCACTCAGCACTGACCCTCCGACAGTGTCCACTCCCTCAGCACTGACCCTCCGACAGTGCCCACTCCCTCAGCACTGACCCTCCGACAGTGCCCGCTCCCTCAGCACTGACCCTCCGACAGTGCCCGCCCCCTCAGCGCTGACCCCCCGACAGTGCCCGCTCCCTCAGCACTGACCCTCCGACAGTGCCCAAACCCTCAACACTGACCCTCCAACAGTGACCACTCACTCAGCACTGACCCTCCGACAGTGTCCACTCCCTCAGCACTGACCCTCCGACAGTGCCCGCTCCCTCAGCGCTGACCCTCCGACAGTGCCCGCTCCCTCAGCGCTGACCCTCCGACAGTGCCCGCTCCCTCAGCGCTGACCCTCCGACAGTGCCCGCTCCCTCAGCACTGACCCTCTGACAGTGACCACTCCCTCAGCACTGACCCTCCGACAGTGTCCACTCCCTCAGCACTGACCCTCCGACAGTGCCCGCTCCCTCAGCGCTGACCCTCCGACAGTGCCCACTCCCTCAGCACTGACCTGCCAACAGTGCCCGCTCCCTCAGCGCTGACCCTCCGACAGTGCCCCCTCCCTCAGCACTGACCCTCCGACAGTGCCCACTCCCTCAGCACTGACCCTCCGACAGTGCCCGCTCCCTCAGCACTGACCCTCCGACAGTGCCCGCTCCCTCAGCACTGACCCTCCGACAGTGCCCACCCCCTCAGCGCTGACCCCCCGACAGTGCCCGCTCCCTCAGCACTGACCCTCCGACAGTGCCCAAACCCTCAACACTGACCCTCCAACAGTGACCACTCACTCAGCACTGACCCTCCGACAGTGTCCACTCCCTCAGCACTGACCCTCCAACAGTGCCCGCTCCCTCAGCACTGACCCTCCGACAGTGCCCGCTCCCTCAGCGCTGACCCCCCGACAGTGCCCGCTCCCTCAGCACTGACCCTCCGACAGTGCCCAAACCCTCAACACTGACCCTCCAACAGTGACCACTCACTCAGCACTGACCCTCCGACAGTGTCCACTCCCTCAGCACTGACCCTCCAACAGTGCCCGCTCCCTCAGCACTGACCCTCCGACAGTGCCCGCTCCCTCAGCACTGACCCTCCGACAGTGACCACTCACTCAGCACTGACCCTCCGACAGTGCCCGATCGCTAAGCACTGACCCTCCGACAGTGCCCACTCCCTCAGCACTGACCTGCCAACAGTGCCCGCTCCCTCAGCGCTGACCCTCCGACAGTGCCCACTCCCTCAGCACTGACCCCCCGACAGTGCCCGCTCCCTCAGCACTGACCCTCCGACAGTGCCCACTCCCTCAGCACTGACCCTCCGACAGTGCCCGCTCCCTCAGCACTGACCCTCCGATAGTACCCGATTGCTCAGCACTGACCCTCCGACAGTGCGGTGCTCACTCAGCACTGACCCTCCGACAGTGCCCGCTCCCTCAGCACTGACCCCCCCGACAGTGCACACTCCCTCAGCACTGACCCCCCCGACAGTGCACACTCCCTCAGCAAAACCCTCCGACAATGCGGCGCTGCCTCAGCACTGACCCTCCGACAGTGCCCGCGCCCTCAGCACTGACCCTCCGACAGTGCCCGCTCTCTCAGCACTGACCACCCGACAGTGCCCGCTCCCTCAGCACTGACCCTCCGACAGTGCCCGCTCCCTCAGCACTGACCCTGCGACAGTACCTGCTCCCTCAGCACTGACCCTCCGATAGTACCCGATCGCTCAGCACTGACCCCGCGACAGTGCCCACTCCCTCAGCAATGACCCTCCGACAGTGCCTGCTCCCTCAGCACTGACCCTCCGACAGTGCGGCGCTCCCTCAGCACTGACCCTCCGACAGTGCCCGCTCCCTCAGCACCGACCCTCCGACAGTGCGGCGCTCCCTCAGCACTGATCCCCGACAGTGCCCACTCCCTCAGCAAAACCCTCCGACTGTGCGGCGCTCCCTCAGCACTGACCCTCCGACAGTGCCCACTCCTTCAGCACTGACCCTCCGACAGTGCCCGCTCCCTCAGCACTGACCCCCCAACAGTGCCCACTCCTTCAGCACTGACCCCCCGACAGTGCCCACTCCTTCAGCACTGACCCCCCGACAGTACCCGCTCCCTCAGCACTGACCGTCTCGCTGTAATTTCTTTGCGATCACTTGAAACGAGTTACTGTTGTAATTGGCCTCAGTGACATGTTTTATAGCATTGCGTGACTGACAGAGAGAGAGAGAGAGATAGACAGTGAGCCAGGCAGAGTGAGAATGAGAGAGACAAGGAGAGAGACTGAAAGAGAGAGAGAGACAGAAAGAAACACAGAGTGAAGGGGAGAGACTGAGACAGAGAGACACACACAGAGAGAGAAGGAGAGAGGGAGGCACAGAGAGGAGGGGAGCGACTGAGAGACACACACACACAGGGTTTAGGGGAGGGGGGAAGACTGAGAGAGAGAGAGAGAGAGACAGAGAAAAGGGGAGAGACTGAGAGAGAGAGACACACACAGGGAGAAGGGGAGAGGGATACACAGAGAGGAGGGGAGAGACTGAGAGAGAGAGAGACACACACAGCGAGAAGGGGAGAGGGAGACACAGAGAGGAGGGGAGAGACTGAGAGAGAGAGAGAGAGAGAGAGACAGAGAAAAGGGGAGAGACTGAGAGAGAGAGCGACACACACAGGGAGAAGGGGAGAGGGAGACACAGAGAGGAGGGGAGAGACTGAGAGAGAGAGAGAGACAGAGAAAAGGGGAGAGACTGAGAGAGAGAGCGACACACACAGGGAGAAGGGGAGAGGGAGACACAGAGAGGAGGGGAGAGACTGAGAGAGAGAGAGAGAGACAGAGAAAAGGGGAGAGACTGAGAGAGAGAGCGACACACACAGGGAGAAGGGGAGAGGGAGACACAGAGAGGAGGGGAGAGACTGAGAGAGAGAGAGAGAGACAGAGAAAAGGGGAGAGACTGAGAGAGAGCGACACACACAGCAAGAAGGGGAGAGGGAGACACAGAGAGGAGGGGAGAGACTGAGAGAGAGAGAGAGAGACAGAGAGAAGGACAGAGACTGAGAGAGAGAGCGACACACACAGGGAGAAGGGGAGAGGGAGACACAGAGAGGAGGGGAGAGACTGAGAGAGAGAGAGAGAGAGACAGAGAAAAGGGGAGAGACTGAGAGAGAGCGACACACACAGCAAGAAGGGGAGAGGGAGACACAGAGAGGAGGGGAGAGACTGAGAGAGAGAGAGAGAGACAGAGAGAAGGACAGAGACTGAGAGAGAGAGGCAGACACCTGGCGACAGGGTATAGAGACAGTCAGAAACAAACATATACAGAGACATATACAGAGACAGGAGGGAGTGTGGAAGTTTTGTTTAGTCAGTGAGAGAAAGAATAAGAAGGATGGTGTGAAGCTTGAAAGGGTTCAGAAAAGATTTGCAAGGACATTGTCAGGGGTTGGGGGGGTTTGAGCTACAGGGAGAGGCTGAATAGGCTGGGGCTATTTTCCCTGGAGCTGAGGGGTGACCTTATAGAGGTTTATAAATGCTGAAGGGCATGGAGAGGGTGAATAGACAAGGTCTTTTCCCCGCAGGGGCAGGGGGAGTCCATAACTAGAGGGGCATTGGTTTACGGTGAGAGAGGAAAGATTTAAAAGGGACCTGAGGGTGGTGCGTGTATGGAATGAGCTGCCAGAGGAAATGGTGGGGGCCGGTACAGTTACAGCATTTAAAAGGCGTCTGGATGGGGACATGGATAGGAAGGGTTTAGAGGGACAAATGCTGGCAAATGGGACTTGGTTAATTTAGGATATCGGGTCAGTATGGATGGGTTGGACCGAAGGGTCTGTTTCCGTCCTGTACAACCCTGTGACCCCACAAATCTCCGCCAAACTGAGGGAGGCAGCGGAAGGAGGAAACACAGAGAAAGATGTGGAAAGAGGGAATGAGAGAAGACAAATGAGATGGAGACAGGGGGAGAATGAAAATAACACACAGAGCAATAGTGACAGAGGGAGTGAGAGAGAGAGGGGAGAGGGGTGGGCAAGGAAGGGATGTGGAATGACAGAGTGTAGGATGGATGGGATTGACGACTGAATTGGCTCGTTAACATGAAACTTGGGGCTCAGTGAGTGTGCACCCTGACCAGGAGTGAAATCCCGAGATGTGAAATTATAACCAGCACAGCCAGACGTTGTGACGGGGGTGTTCGCTGACAGAGAGAACAAGGGGAGGGGTGTCGGGGGGCAGATTCATTCGGGAATGGGCAGTGCAGAAATACAGGGATTTACAGAGGGAGAGGGTCTCAGCCTTTACACAGTGAGGAACGCGCTGGCAGTTTCAAACATTCCCTCCAAAGGCTCCCACTCTCTGCTCCATCGCTGGTCTCCCTGCGGATGGGTCCCCTTCCAGGAAAACCGGCAAGCAGCGGGGCAGAAGGAAGTGGACCATTCTGCCCATCAGGTCTGCTGTTTCACCGAGATGACTGGCAGGTCGGTGCTTCGCGACGGAATTCTGAGGCCCAGCATTGAACAAGAGCAGGGGTGGGGAGGGGGGAGCGGGGAGTGGGGCACAGAAAGTGCGAGGTTGAGGTGGCTTAAGAGGCAGACGTGCGGAGAAAGAGAGAGAGAGAGAGAGAGAGCAAATCAGCTACTGATTTGTCGCCACGATTAACTAATGAGCTTTGGGACTAACTCCCATGTGAGACAACGTTAATCCCCTTAAACACTCCATTCCCTGAGTGTCCCAGCAATTCCGAACAGGGGGAAACAGGGCGACATGTCAAAGCCACAGGTGCAGAATGCACCCCCAGGGTGTGGGGCAGACCAGGGGGACAAGGGGGCCCGCAGAGAGAAACCCATCAAGTCAGCCCTCCGACACAGCCAGAGCAAGGAGGGAGCAGGGGGCGAGCAGCGAGCAAGGCCTGGACAGGGCCAGGGAGGGAGAGAGAGCGAGGCCAAGAGGAGGAGCAGCGAGACGCCCTCAGTAACATTCCGGGAGGGAGCCCACAGTGGGGAGAGCCACCCGGTCAACTCAAAGGCCAAGAGGAAGGTCAGCGACACCCCCTCACTCACCACCAAAATGTACTCACCGTTCGTCAACGCACTGTTCAGCCAGGTAAGGCCCAGCAGGGAGAGGGGGCAATCGAACAGAAGCACCAGGCCCTTCGGCCCGCTCGCACCGGCTCCTCCATTCAATCAGATCCTGTACCGAAAACAAGAGCAATCCGCCCTATATCTCCCATTACCGCGCGTAACAAAAACACAGCGATCTCGATCAACAGCACAGTGTTACAGTTCGGGGTGCGGGGTATATCAGAGTGTTACAGTGAGGGGTGTGTGGTATATCGGAGTGTTACAGTGAGGGGTGCGGGGTATATCGGAGTGTTACAGTTCGGGGTGCGGGGTATATCGGTGTGTTACAGTGAGGGGTGTGTGGTATATCGGAGTGTTACAGTGAGGGGTGCGGGGTATATCGGAGTGTTACAGTTCGGGGTGCGGGGTATATCGGTGTGTTACAGTGAGGGGTGTGTGGTATATCGGTGTGTTACAGTGAGGGGTGTGGGGTGTATCGGTGTGTTACAGTGAGGGGTGTGGGGTATATCGGTGTGTAACAGTGAGGAGTGTGGGGTATATCGGTGTGTTACAGTGAGGGGTGTGTGGTATATCGGTGTGTTACAGTGAGGGGTGTGTGGTATATCGGTGTGTTACATTGAGGGGTGTGGGGTATATCGGTGTGTTACAGTGAGGGGTGTGGGGTGTATTGGTGTGTTACAGTAAGGGGTGTGGGGTGTATCGGTGTGTTACAGTAAGGGGTGTGGGGTGTATCGGTGTGTTACAGTGAGGAGTGTGGGGTATATCGGTGTGTTACAGTGAGGGGTGTGTGGTATATCGGTGTGTTACAGTAAGGGGTGTGGGGTGTATCGGTGTGTTACAGTGAGGAGTGTGGGGTATATCGGTGTGTTACAGTGAGGGGTGTGGGGTGTATTGGTGTGTTACAGTAAGGGGTGTGGGGTGTATCGGTGTGTTACAGTGAGGGGTGTGGGGTGTATCGGTGTGTTACAGTGAGGGGTGTGGGGTATATCGGTGTGTTACAGTGAGGGGTGTGGGGTGTATCGGTGTGTTACAGTGAGGGGTGTGGGGTGTATCGGTGTGTTACAGTGAGGAGTGTGGGGTGTATCGGTGTGTTACAGTGAGGGGTGTGTGGTATATCGGTGTGTTACAGTGAGGGGTGTGGGGTGTATCGGTGTGTTACAGTGAGGGGTGTGGGGTATATCGGTGTGTTACAGTGAGGGGTGTGGGGTATATCGGTGTGTTACAGTGAGGGGTGTGGGGTGTATCGGTGTGTTACAGTGAGGGGTGTGGGGTATATCGGTGTGTTACAGTGAGGGATGCGGGGTGTATCGGTGTGTTACAGTGAGGGGTGTGGGGTGTATCGGTGTGTTACAGTGAGGGGTGTGGGGTATATCGGTGTGTTACAGTGAGGGGTGCGGGGTATATCGGTGTGTTACAGTGAGGGGTGTGGGGTGTATCGGTGTGTTACAGTGAGGAGTGCGGGGTGTATCGGTGTGTTACATTGAGGGGTGCAGGGTGTATCGGTGTGTTACAGTGAGGGGTGAGGGGTATATCGGTGTGTTACAGTGAGGGGTGTGGGGTGTATCGGTGTGTTACAGTGAGGGGTGTGGGGTGTATCGGTGTGTTACAGTGAGGGGTGTGGGGTGTATCGGTGTGTTACAGTGAGGGGTGTGGGGTATATCGGTGTGTTACAGTGAGGGGTGTGGGGTGTATCGGTGTGTTACAGTGAGGGGTGTGGGGTGTATCGATGTGTTACAGTGAGGGGTGTGGGGTGTATCGATGTGTTACAGTGAGGGGTGTGGGGTGTATCGGTGTGTTACAGTGAGGGGTGTGGGGTATATTGGTGTGTTACAGTGAGGGGTGAGGGGTATATCGGTGTGTTACAGTGAGGGGTGTGGGGTGTATCGGTGTGTTACAGTGAGGGGTGTGGGGTGTATCGGTGTGTTACAGTGAGGGGTGTGGGGTGTATCGGTGTGTTACAGTGAGGGGTGTGGGGTATATCGGTGTGTTACAGTGAGGGGTGTGGGGTGTATCGGTGTGTTACAGTGAGGGGTGTGGGGTATATCGGTGTGTTACAGTGAGGGATGCGGGGTGTATCGGTGTGTTACAGTGAGGGGTGTGGGGTGTATCGGTGTGTTACAGTGAGGGGTGTGGGGTATATCGGTGTGTTACATTGAGGGGTGTGGGGTATATCGGTGTGTTACAGTGAGGGGTGTGGGGTGTATCGGTGTGTTACAGTGAGGAGTGTGGGGTATATCGGTGTGTTACAGTCAGGGGTGCGGGGTGTATCGGTGTGTTACAGTGTGGGGTGCGGGGTGTATCGGTGTGTTACAGTGAGGGGTGTGGGGTATATCGGTGTGTTACAGTGAGGGGTGCGGGGTGTATCGGTGTGTTACAGAGTGGGGTCTGGGGTGTATCGGTGTGTTACAGTGAGGGGTGTGGGGTATATCGGTGTGTTACAGTGTGGTGTGCGGGGTGTATCAGTGTGTTACAGTGAGGGGTGTGGGGTATATCGGTGTGTTACAGTGAGGGGTGTGGGGTGTATCGTTGTGTTACAGTGAGGGGTGTGGGGTGTATCGGTGTGTTACAGTGAGGGGTGTGGGGTGTATCGATGTGTTACAGTGAGGGGTGTGGGGTATATCGGTGTGTTACAGTGTGGGGTGCGGGGTGTATCGGTGTGTTACAGTGAGGGGTGTGGGGTATATCGGTGTGTTACAGTGAGGGGTGTGGGGTGTATCGGTGTGTTACAGTGAGGGGTGCGGGGTATATCGGTGTGTTACAGTGAGGGGTGTGGGGTATATCGGTGTGTTACAGTGTGGGGTGCGGGGTGTATCGGTGTGTTACAGTGAGGGGTGTGGGGTATATCGGTGTGTTACAGTGAGGGGTGTGGGGTGTATCGGTGTGTTACAGTGAGGGGTGCGGGGTATATCGGTGTGTTACAGTGAGGGGTGCGGGGTGTATCGATGTGTTACAGTGAGGGGTGTGGGGTATATCGGTGTGTTACAGTGAGCGGTGTGGGGTGTATCGGTGTGTTACAGTGAGGGGTGCGGGGTGTATCGGTGTGTTACAGTGAGGGGTGTGGGGTGTATCGGTGTGTTACAGTGAGGGGTGTGGGGTGTATCGGTGTGTTACAGTGAGGGGTGTGGGGTGTATCGGTGTGTTACAGTAAGGGGTGTGGGGTGTATCGGTGTGTTACAGGGAGGAGTGTGGGGTATATCGGTGTGTTACAGTGAGGGGTGTGTGGTATATCGGTGTGTTACAGTGAGGGGTGTGGGGTGTATCGGTGTGTTACAGTGAGGGGTGTGGGGTATATCGGTGTGTTACAGTGAGGGGTGTGGGGTATATCGGTGTGTTACAGTGAGGGGTGTGGGGTGTATCGGTGTGTTACAGTGAGGGGTGTGGGGTATATCGGTGTGTTACAGTGAGGGATGCGGGGTGTATCGGTGTGTTACAGTGAGGGGTGCGGGGTATATCGGTGTGTTACAGTGAGGGGTGTGGGGTGTATCGGTGTGTTACAGTGAGGAGTGCGGGGTGTATCGGTGTGTTACATTGAGGGGTGCAGGGTGTATCGGTGTGTTACAGTGAGGGGTGTGGGGTGTATCGGTGTGTTACAGTGAGGGGTGTGGAGTGTATCGGTGTGTTACAGTGAGGGGTGTGGGGTGTATCGGTGTGTTACAGTGAGGGGTGAGGGGTATATCGGTGTGTTACAGTGAGGGGTGTGGGGTGTATCGGTGTGTTACAGTGAGGGGTGTGGGGTGTATCGGTGTGTTACAGTGAGGGGTGTGGGGTATATTGGTGTGTTACAGTGAGGGGTGTGGGGTATATCTGTGTGTTACAGTGAGGGGTGTGGGGTGTATCGGTGTGTTACATTGAGGGGTGTGGGGTATATCGGTGTGTAACAGTGAGGGGTGTGGGGTGTATCGGTGTGTTACAGTGAGGGGTGTGGGGTATATCGGTGTGTTACAGTGAGGGGTGTGGGGTGTATCGGTGTGTTACAGTGAGGGGTGTGGGGTATATCGGTGTGTTACAGTGAGGGGTGTGGGGTATATCGGTGTGTTACAGTGAGGGGTGTGGGGTGTATCGGTGTGTTACAGTGAGGGGTGTGTTGTGTATCGGTGTGTTACAGTGAGGGGTGCGTGGTATATCGGTGGGTTACAGTGAGGAGTGTGGGGTGTATCGGTGTGTTACAGTGAGGGGTGCAGGGTGTATCGGTGTGTTACAGTGAGGGGTGTGGGGTGTATCGGTGTGTTACAGTGAGGGGTGTGGGGTGTATCGGTGTGTTACAGTGAGGGGTGTGGGGTGTATCGGTGTGTTACAGTGAGGGGTGTGGGGTGTATCGGTGTGTTACAGTGAGGGGTGTGGGGTGTATCGGTGTGTTACAGTGAGGGGTGCGGGGTGTATCGGTGTGTTACAGTGAGGGGTGTGGGGTATATCGGTGTGTTACAGTGAGGGGTGTGGGGTGTATCGGTGTGTTACAGTGAGGGGTGTGGGGTGTATCGGTGTGTTACAGTGAGGGGTGTGGGGTGTATCGGTGTGTTACAGTGAGGAGTGTGGGGTCTATCGGTGTGTTACAGTCAGGGGTGCGGGGTGTATCGGTGTGTTACAGTGTGTGGTGCGGGGTGTATCGGTGTGTTACAGTGAGGGGTGTGGGGTATATCGGTGTGTTACAGTGAGGGGTGCGGGGTGTATCGGTGTGTTACAGTGTGGGGTGTGGGGTGTATCGGTGTGTTACAGTGAGGGGTGTGGGGTGTATCGGTGTGTTACAGTGAGGGGTGAGGGGTATATCGGTGTGTTACAGTGAGGGGTGTGGGGTGTATCGGTGTGTTACAGTGAGGGGTGTGGGGTGTATCGGTGTGTTACAGTGAGGGGTGTGGGGTGTATCGGTGTGTTACAGTGAGGGGTGTGGGGTATATCGGTGTGTTACAGTGAGGGGTGTGGGGTGTATCGATGTGTTACAGTGAGGGGTGTGGGGTGTATCGGTGTGTTACAGTGAGGGGTGTGGGGTATATTGGTGTGTTACAGTGAGGGGTGTGGGGTATATCTGTGTGTTACAGTGAGGGGTGTGGGGTGTATCGGTGTGTTACATTGAGGGGTGTGGGGTATATCGGTGTGTAACAGTGAGGGGTGTGGGGTGTATCGGTGTGTTACAGTGAGGGGTGTGGGGTATATCGGTGTGTTACAGTGAGGGGTGTGGGGTGTATCGGTGTGTTACAGTGAGGGGTGTGGGGTATATCGGTGTGTTACAGTGAGGGGTGTGGGGTATATCGGTGTGTTACAGTGAGGGGTGTGGGGTGTATCGGTGTGTTACAGTGAGGGGTGTGGGGTGTATCGGTGTGTTACAGTGAGGGGTGTGTGGTATATCGGTGGGTTACAGTGAGGAGTGTGGGGTGTATCGGTGTGTTACAGTGAGGGGTGCAGGGTGTATCGGTGTGTTACAGTGAGGGGTGTGGGGTGTATCGGTGTGTTACAGTGAGGGGTGTGGGGTGTATCGGTGTGTTACAGTGAGGGGTGTGGGGTGTATCGGTGTGTTACAGTGAGGGGTGCGGGGTGTATCCGTGTGTTACAGTGAGGGGTGTGGGGTATATCGGTGTGTTACAGTGAGGGGTGTGGGGTGTATCGGTGTGTTACAGTGAGGGGTGTGGGGTGTATCGGTGTGTTACAGTGAGGGGTGTGGGGTGTATCGGTGTGTTACAGTGAGGAGTGTGGGGTATATCGGTGTGTTACAGTCAGGGGTGCGGGGTGTATCGGTGTGTTACAGTGTGGGGTGCGGGGTGTATCGGTGTGTTACAGTGAGGGGTGTGGGGTATATCGGTGTGTTACAGTGAGGGGTGCGGGGTGTATCGGTGTGTTACAGAGTGGGGTCTGGGGTGTATCGGTGTGTTACAGTGAGGGGTGTGGGGTATATCGGTGTGTTACAGTGTGGTGTGCGGGGTGTATCAGTGTGTTACAGTGAGGGGTGTGGGGTATATCGGTGTGTTACAGTGAGGGGTGTGGGGTGTATCGTTGTGTTACAGTGAGGGGTGTGGGGTGTATCGGTGTGTTACAGTGAGGGGTGTGGGGTGTCTCGATGTGTTACAGTGAGGGGTGTGGGGTATATCGGTGTGTTACAGTGTGGGGTGCGGGGTGTATCGGTGTGTTACAGTGAGGGGTGTGGGGTATATCGGTGTGTTACAGTGAGGGGTGTGGGGTGTATCGGTGTGTTACAGTGAGGGGTGCGGGGTATATCGGTGTGTTACAGTGAGGGGTGTGGGGTATATCGGTGTGTTACAGTGTGGGGTGCGGGGTGTATCGGTGTGTTACAGTGAGGGGTGTGGGGTATATCGGTGTGTTACAGTGAGGGGTGTGGGGTGTATCGGTGTGTTACAGTGAGGGGTGCGGGGTATATCGGTGTGTTACAGTGAGGGGTGCGGGGTGTATCGATGTGTTACAGTGAGGGGTGTGGGGTATATCGGTGTGTTACAGTGAGCGGTGTGGGGTGTATCGGTGTGTTACAGTGAGGGGTGCGGGGTGTATCGGTGTGTTACAGTGAGGGGTGCGGGGTGTATCGGTGTGTTACAGTGAGGGGTGTGGGGTGTATCGGTGTGTTACAGTGAGGGGTGTGGGGTGTATCGGTGTGTTACAGTGAGGGGTGTGGGGTGTATCGGTGTGTTACAGTAAGGGGTGTGGGGTGTATCGGTGTGTTACAGTGAGGAGTGTGGGGTATATCGGTGTGTTACAGTGAGGGGTGTGTGGTATATCGGTGTGTTACAGTGAGGGGTGTGGGGTGTATCGGTGTGTTACAGTGAGGGGTGTGGGGTATATCGGTGTGTTACAGTGAGGGGTGTGGGGTATATCGGTGTGTTACAGTGAGGGGTGTGGGGTGTATCGGTGTGTTACAGTGAGGGGTGTGGGGTATATCGGTGTGTTACAGTGAGGGATGCGGGGTGTATCGGTGTGTTACAGTGAGGGGTGCGGGGTATATCGGTGTGTTACAGTGAGGGGTGTGGGGTGTATCGGTGTGTTACAGTGAGGAGTGCGGGGTGTATCGGTGTGTTACATTGAGGGGTGTGGGGTATATCGGTGTGTAACAGTGAGGGGTGTGGGGTGTATCGGTGTGTTACAGTGAGGGGTGTGGGGTATATCGGTGTGTTACAGTGAGGGGTGTGGGGTGTATCGGTGTGTTACAGTGAGGGGTGTGGGGTATATCGGTGTGTTACAGTGAGGGGTGTGGGGTATATCGGTGTGTTACAGTGAGGGGTGTGGGGTGTATCGGTGTGTTACAGTGAGGGGTGTGGGGTGTATCGGTGTGTTACAGTGAGGGGTGTGTGGTATATCGGTGGGTTACAGTGAGGAGTGTGGGGTGTATCGGTGTGTTACAGTGAGGGGTGCGGGGTGTATCGGTGTGTTACAGTGAGGGGTGTGGGGTGTATCGGTGTGTTACAGTGAGGGGTGTGGGGTGTATCGGTGTGTTACAGTGAGGGGTGTGGGGTGTATCGGTGTGTTACAGTGAGGGGTGCGGGGTGTATCCGTGTGTTACAGTGAGGGGTGTGGGGTATATCGGTGTGTTACAGTGAGGGGTGTGGGGTGTATCGGTGTGTTACAGTGAGGGGTGTGGGGTGTATCGGTGTGTTACAGTGAGGGGTGTGGGGTGTATCGGTGTGTTACAGTGAGGAGTGTGGGGTATATCGGTGTGTTACAGTCAGGGGTGCGGGGTGTATCGGTGTGTTACAGTGTGGGGTGCGGGGTGTATCGGTGTGTTACAGTGAGGGGTGTGGGGTATATCGGTGTGTTACAGTGAGGGGTGCGGGGTGTATCGGTGTGTTACAGAGTGGGGTCTGGGGTGTATCGGTGTGTTACAGTGAGGGGTGTGGGGTATATCGGTGTGTTACAGTGTGGTGTGCGGGGTGTATCAGTGTGTTACAGTGAGGGGTGTGGGGTATATCGGTGTGTTACAGTGAGGGGTGTGGGGTGTATCGTTGTGTTACAGTGAGGGGTGTGGGGTGTATCGGTGTGTTACAGTGAGGGGTGTGGGGTGTCTCGATGTGTTACAGTGAGGGGTGTGGGGTATATCGGTGTGTTACAGTGTGGGGTGCGGGGTGTATCGGTGTGTTACAGTGAGGGGTGTGGGGTATATCGGTGTGTTACAGTGAGGGGTGTGGGGTGTATCGGTGTGTTACAGTGAGGGGTGCGGGGTATATCGGTGTGTTACAGTGAGGGGTGTGGGGTGTATCGGTGTGTTACAGTGTGGGGTGCGGGGTGTATCGGTGTGTTACAGTGAGGGGTGTGGGGTATATCGGTGTGTTACAGTGAGGGGTGTGGGGTGTATCGGTGTGTTACAGTGAGGGGTGCGGGGTATATCGGTGTGTTACAGTGAGGGGTGCGGGGTGTATCGATGTGTTACAGTGAGGGGTGTGGGGTATATCGGTGTGTTACAGTGAGCGGTGTGGGGTGTATCGGTGTGTTACAGTGAGGGGTGCGGGGTGTATCGGTGTGTTACAGTGAGGGGTGCGGGGTGTATCGGTGTGTTACAGTGAGGGGTGTGGGGTGTATCGGTGTGTTACAGTGAGGGGTGTGGGGTGTATCGGTGTGTTACAGTGAGGGGTGTGGGGTGTATCGGTGTGTTACAGTGAGGGGTGTGGGGTATATCGGTGTGTTACAGTGAGGGGTGTGTGGTATATCGGTGTGTTACAGTGAGGGGTGTGGGGTGTATCGGTGTGTTACAGTGAGGGGTGTGGGGTATATCGGTGTGTTACAGTGAGGGGTGTGGGGTTTATCGGTGTGTTACAGTGAGGGGTGTGGGGTGTATCGGTGTGTTACAGTGAGGGGTGTGGGGTATATCGGTGTGTTACAGTGAGGGATGCGGGGTGTATCGGTGTGTTACAGTGAGGGGTGCGGGGTATATCGGTGTGTTACAGTGAGGGGTGTGGGGTGTATCGGTGTGTTACAGTGAGGAGTGCGGGGTGTATCGGTGTGTTACATTGAGGGGTGCAGGGTGTATCGGTGTGTTACAGTGAGGGGTGAGGGGTATATCGGTGTGTTACAGTGAGGGGTGTGGGGTGTATCGGTGTGTTACAGTGAGGGGTGTGGGGTGTATCGGTGTGTTACAGTGAGGGGTGTGGGGTATATTGGTGTGTTACAGTGAGGGGTGTGGGGTATATCTGTGTGTTACAGTGAGGGGTGTGGGGTGTATCGGTGTGTTACATTGAGGGGTGTGGGGTATATCGGTGTGTAACAGTGAGGGGTGTGGGGTGTATCGGTGTGTTACAGTGAGGGGTGTGGGGTATATCGGTGTGTTACAGTGAGGGGTGTGGGGTGTATCGGTGTGTTACAGTGAGGGGTGTGGGGTATATCGGTGTGTTACAGTGAGGGGTGTGGGGTATATCGGTGTGTTACAGTGAGGGGTGTGGGGTGTATCGGTGTGTTACAGTGAGGGGTGTGGGGTGTATCGGTGTGTTACAGTGAGGGGTGTGTGGTATATCGGTGGGTTACAGTGAGGAGTGTGGGGTGTATCGGTGTGTTACAGTGAGGGGTGCAGGGTGTATCGGTGTGTTACAGTGAGGGGTGTGGGGTGTATCGGTGTGTTACAGTGAGGGGTGTGGGGTGTATCGGTGTGTTACAGTGAGGGGTGTGGGGTGTATCGGTGTGTTACAGTGAGGGGTGTGGGGTGTATCGGTGTGTTACAGTGAGGGGTGCGGGGTGTATCGGTGTGTTACAGTGAGGGGTGTGGGGTATATCGGTGTGTTACAGTGAGGGGTGTGGGGTGTATCGGTGTGTTACAGTGAGGGGTGTGGGGTGTATCGGTGTGTTACAGTGAGGGGTGTGGGGTGTATCGGTGTGTTACAGTGAGGAGTGTGGGGTATATCGGTGTGTTACAGTCAGGGGTGCGGGGTGTATCGGTGTGTTACAGTGTGGGGTGCGGGGTGTATCGGTGTGTTACAGTGAGGGGTGTGGGGTATATCGGTGTGTTACAGTGAGGGGTGCGGGGTGTATCGGTGTGTTACAGTGTGGGGTGTGGGGTGTATCGGTGTGTTACAGTGAGGGGTGTGGGGTATATCGGTGTGTTACAGTGTGGTGTGCGGGGTGTATCAGTGTGTTACAGTGAGGGGTGTGGGGTATATCGGTGTGTTACAGTGAGGGGTGTGGGGTGTATCGTTGTGTTACAGTGAGGGGTGTGGGGTATATCGGTGTGTTACAGTGAGGGGTGTGGGGTGTATCGATGTGTTACAGTGAGGGGTGTGGGGTATATCGGTGTGTTACAGTGTGGGGTGCGGGGTGTATCGGTGTGTTACAGTGAGGGGTGCGGGGTGTATCGGTGTGTTACAGTGAGGGGTGTGGGGTATATCGGTGTGTTACAGTGAGGGGTGTGGGGTATATCGGTGTGTTACAGTGAGGGGTGTGGGGTATATCGGTGTGTTACAGTGAGGAGTGTGGGGTGTATCGGTGTGTTACAGTGAGGGGTGTGGGGTGTATCGGTGTGTTACAGTGAGGGGTGTGGGGTGTATCGTTGTGTTACAGTGAGGGGTGTGGGGTATATCGGTGTGTTACAGTGAGGGGTGTGGGGTGTATCGATGTGTTACAGTGAGGGGTGTGGGGTATATCGGTGTGTTACAGTGTGGGGTGCGGGGTGTATCGGTGTGTTACAGTGAGGGGTGTGGGGTATATCGGTGTGTTACAGTGAGGGGTGTGGGGTGTATCGATGTGTTACAGTGAGGGGTGTGGGGTATATCGGTGTGTTACAGTGTGGGGTGCGGGGTGTATCGGTGTGTTACAGTGAGGGGTGTGGGGTATATCGGTGTGTTACAGTGAGGGGTGTGGGGTGTATCGGTGTGTTACAGTGAGGGGTGCAGGGTATATCGGTGTGTTACAGTGAGGGGTGCGGGGTGTATCGATGTGTTACAGTGAGTGGTGTGGGGTATATCGGTGTGTTACAGTGAGCGGTGTGGGGTGTATCGGTGTGTTACAGTGAGGGGTGCGGGGTGTATCGGTGTGTTACAGTGAGGGGTGTGGGGTGTATCGGTGTGTTACAGTGAGGGGTGTGGGGTGTATCGGTGTGTTACAGTGAGGGGTGTGGGGTGTATCGGTGTGTTACAGTGAGGGGTGTGGGGTGTATCGGTGTGTTACAGTGAGGGGTGTGGGGTGTATCGGTGTGTTACAGTGAGGGGTGTGGGGTGTATCGGTGTGTTACAGTGAGGGGTGTGGGGTATATCGGTGTGTTACAGTGAGGGGTGTGGGGTGTATCGGTGTGTTACAGTGAGAGGTGTGGGGTGTATATCGGTGTGTAACAGTGAGGGGTGTGGGGTGTATCAGTGTGTTACAGTGAGGGGTGTGGGGTATATCGGTGTGTCACAGTGAGGGGTGTGGGGTGTATCGGTGTGTTACAGTGAGGGGTGTGGGGTGTATCGGTGTGTTACAGTGAGGGGTGTGGGGTGTATCGGTGTGTTACAGTGAGGGGTGTGGGGTGTATCGGTGTGTTACAGTGAGGGGTGCGGGGTGTATCCGTGTGTTACAGTGAGGGGTGTGGGGTATATCGGTGTGTTACAGTGAGGGGTGTGGGGTGTATCGGTGTGTTACAGTGAGGGGTGTGGGGTGTATCGGTGTGTTACAGTGAGGGGTGTGGGGTGTATCGGTGTGTTACAGTGAGGAGTGTGGGGTATATCGGTGTGTTACAGTCAGGGGTGCGGGGTGTATCGGTGTGTTACAGTGTGGGGTGCGGGGTGTATCGGTGTGTTACAGTGAGGGGTGTGGGGTATATCGGTGTGTTACAGTGAGGGGTGCGGGGTGTATCGGTGTGTTACAGAGTGGGGTCTGGGGTGTATCGGTGTGTTACAGTGAGGGGTGTGGGGTATATCGGTGTGTTACAGTGTGGTGTGCGGGGTGTATCAGTGTGTTACAGTGAGGGGTGTGGGGTATATCGGTGTGTTACAGTGAGGGGTGTGGGGTGTATCGTTGTGTTACAGTGAGGGGTGTGGGGTGTATCGGTGTGTTACAGTGAGGGGTGTGGGGTGTCTCGATGTGTTACAGTGAGGGGTGTGGGGTATATCGGTGTGTTACAGTGTGGGGTGCGGGGTGTATCGGTGTGTTACAGTGAGGGGTGTGGGGTATATCGGTGTGTTACAGTGAGGGGTGTGGGGTGTATCGGTGTGTTACAGTGAGGGGTGCGGGGTATATCGGTGTGTTACAGTGAGGGGTGTGGGGTATATCGGTGTGTTACAGTGTGGGGTGCGGGGTGTATCGGTGTGTTACAGTGAGGGGTGTGGGGTATATCGGTGTGTTACAGTGAGGGGTGTGGGGTGTATCGGTGTGTTACAGTGAGGGGTGCGGGGTATATCGGTGTGTTACAGTGAGGGGTGCGGGGTGTATCGATGTGTTACAGTGAGGGGTGTGGGGTATATCGGTGTGTTACAGTGAGCGGTGTGGGGTGTATCGGTGTGTTACAGTGAGGGGTGCGGGGTATATCGGTGTGTTACAGTGAGGGGTGCGGGGTGTATCGGTGTGTTACAGTGAGGGGTGTGGGGTGTATCGGTGTGTTACAGTGAGGGGTGTGGGGTGTATCGGTGTGTTACAGTAAGGGGTGTGGGGTGTATCGGTGTGTTACAGTGAGGAGTGTGGGGTATATCGGTGTGTTACAGTGAGGGGTGTGTGGTATATCGGTGTGTTACAGTGAGGGGTGTGGGGTGTATCGGTGTGTTACAGTGAGGGGTGTGGGGTATATCGGTGTGTTACAGTGAGGGGTGTGGGGTATATCGGTGTGTTACAGTGAGGGGTGTGGGGTGTATCGGTGTGTTACAGTGAGGGGTGTGGGGTATATCGGTGTGTTACAGTGAGGGATGCGGGGTGTATCGGTGTGTTACAGTGAGGGGTGCGGGGTATATCGGTGTGTTACAGTGAGGGGTGTGGGGTGTATCGGTGTGTTACAGTGAGGAGTGCGGGGTGTATCGGTGTGTTACATTGAGGGGTGCAGGGTGTATCGGTGTGTTACAGTGAGGGGTGAGGGGTATATCGGTGTGTTACAGTGAGGGGTGTGGGGTGTATCGGTGTGTTACAGTGAGGGGTGTGGGGTGTATCGGTGTGTTACAGTGAGGGGTGTGGGGTATATTGGTGTGTTACAGTGAGGGGTGTGGGGTATATCTGTGTGTTACAGTGAGGGGTGTGGGGTGTATCGGTGTGTTACATTGAGGGGTGTGGGGTATATCGGTGTGTAACAGTGAGGGGTGTGGGGTGTATCGGTGTGTTACAGTGAGGGGTGTGGGGTATATCGGTGTGTTACAGTGAGGGGTGTGGGGTGTATCGGTGTGTTACAGTGAGGGGTGTGGGGTATATCGGTGTGTTACAGTGAGGGGTGTGGGGTATATCGGTGTGTTACAGTGAGGGGTGTGGGGTGTATCAGTGTGTTACAGTGAGGGGTGTGGGGTGTATCGGTGTGTTACAGTGAGGGGTGTGTGGTATATCGGTGGGTTACAGTGAGGAGTGTGGGGTGTATCGGTGTGTTACAGTGAGGGGTGCAGGGTGTATCGGTGTGTTACAGTGAGGGGTGTGGGGTGTATCGGTGTGTTACAGTGAGGGGTGTGGGGTGTATCGGTGTGTTACAGTGAGGGGTGTGGGGTGTATCGGTGTGTTACAGTGAGGGGTGTGGGGTGTATCGGTGTGTTCCAGTGAGGGGTGTGGGGTGTATCGGTGTGTTACAGTGAGGGGTGCGGGGTGTATCGGTGTGTTACAGTGAGGGGTGTGGGGTATATCGGTGTGTTACAGTGAGGGGTGTGGGGTGTATCGGTGTGTTACAGTGAGGGGTGTGGGGTGTATCGGTGTGTTACAGTGAGGGGTGTGGGGTGTATCGGTGTGTTACAGTGAGGAGTGTGGGGTATATCGGTGTGTTACAGTCAGGGGTGCGGGGTGTATCGGTGTGTTACAGTGTGGGGTGCGGGGTGTATCGGTGTGTTACAGTGAGGGGTGTGGGGTATATCGGTGTGTTACAGTGAGGGGTGCGGGGTGTATCGGTGTGTTACAGTGTGGGGTGTGGGGTGTATCGGTGTGTTACAGTGAGGGGTGTGGGGTATATCGGTGTGTTACAGTGTGGTGTGCGGGGTGTATCAGTGTGTTACAGTGAGGGGTGTGGGGTCTCTCGGTGTGTTACAGTGAGGGGTGTGGGGTGTATCGTTGTGTTACAGTGAGGGGTGTGGGGTATATCGGTGTGTTACAGTGAGGGGTGTGGGGTGTATCGATGTGTTACAGTGAGGGGTGTGGGGTATATCGGTGTGTTACAGTGTGGGGTGCGGGGTGTATCGGTGTTTTACAGTGAGGGGTGCGGGGTGTATCGGTGTGTTACAGTGAGGGGTGTGGGGTATATCGGTGTGTTACAGTGAGGGGTGTGGGGTATATCGGTGTGTTACAGTGAGGGGTGTGGGGTATATCGGTGTGTTACAGTGAGGAGTGTGGGGTGTATCGGTGTGTTACAGTGAGGGGTGTGGGGTGTATCGGTGTGTTACAGTGAGGGGTGTGGGGTGTATCGTTGTGTTACAGTGAGGGGTGTGGGGTATATCGGTGTGTTACAGTGAGGGGTGTGGGGTGTATCGATGTGTTACAGTGAGGGGTGTGGGGTATATCGGTGTGTTACAGTGTGGGGTGCGGGGTGTATCGGTGTGTTACAGTGAGGGGTGTGGGGTATATCGGTGTGTTACAGTGAGGGGTGTGGGGTGTATCGATGTGTTACAGTGAGGGGTGTGGGGTATATCGGTGTGTTACAGTGTGGGGTGCGGGGTGTATCGGTGTGTTACAGTGAGGGGTGTGGGGTATATCGGTGTGTTACAGTGAGGGGTGTGGGGTGTATCGGTGTGTTACAGTGAGGGGTGCAGGGTATATCGGTGTGTTACAGTGAGGGGTGCGGGGTGTATCGATGTGTTACAGTGAGGGGTGTGGGGTATATCGGTGTGTTACAGTGAGCGGTGTGGGGTGTATCGGTGTGTTACAGTGAGGGGTGCGGGGTGTATCGGTGTGTTACAGTGAGGGGTGTGGGGTGTATCGGTGTGTTACAGTGAGGGGTGTGGGGTGTATCGGTGTGTTACAGTGAGGGGTGTGGGGTGTATCGGTGTGTTACAGTGAGGGCTGTGGGGTGTATCGGTGTGTTACAGTGAGGGGTGTGGGGTGTATCGGTGTGTTACAGTGAGGGGTGTGGGGTGTATCGGTGTGTTACAGTGAGGGGTGTGGGGTATATCGGTGTGTTACAGTGAGGGGTGTGGGGTGTATCGGTGTGTTACAGTGAGAGGTGTGGGGTGTATATCGGTGTGTAACAGTGAGGGGTGTGGGGTGTATCAGTGTGTTACAGTGAGGGGTGTGGGGTATATCGGTGTGTCACAGTGAGGGGTGTGGGGTGTATCGGTGTGTTACAGTGAGGGGTGTGGGGTGTATCGGTGTGTTACAGTGAGGGGTGTGGGGTGTATCGGTGTGTTACAGTGAGGGGTGTGGGGTGTATCGGTGTGTTACAGTGAGGGGTGTGGGGTGTATCGGTGTGTTGCAGTGAGGGGTGCGGGGTATATCGGTGTGTTACAGTGAGGGGTGTGGGGTATATCGGTGTGTTACAGTGAGGGGTGTGGGGTGTATCGGTGTGTTACAGTGAGGGGTGTGGGGTATATCGGTGTGTTACAGTGAGGGGTGTGGGGTGTATCGGTGTGTTACAGTGAGGGGTGTGGGGTGTATCGGTGTGTTACAGTGAGGGGTGTGGGGTATATCGGTGTGTTACAGTGAGGGGTGTGGGGTGTATCGGTGTGTTACAGTGAGGGGTGTGGGGTATATCGGTGTGTTACAGTGAGGGGTGTGGGTATATCGGTGTGTTACAGTGAGGGGTGTGGGGTATATCGGTGTGTTACAGTGAGGGGTGAGGGGTATATCGGTGTGTTACAGTGAGGGGTGTGGGTATATCGGTGTGTTACAGTGAGGGGTGTGGGGTGTATCGGTGTGTTACAGTGAGGGGTGTGGGGTGTATCGGTGTGTTACAGTGAGGGGTGCGGGGTGTATCGGTGTGTTACAGTGAGGGGTGCGGGGTATATCGGTGTGTTACAGTGAGGGGTGTGGGTATATCGGTGTGTTACAGTGAGGGGTGTGGGGTGTATCGGTGTGTTACAGTGAGGGGTGTGGGGTATATCGGTGTGTTACAGTGAGGGGTGTGGGGTATATCGGTGTGTTACAGTGAGGGGTGTGGGGTGTATCGGTGTGTTACAGTGAGAGGTGTGGGGTGTATCGGTGTGTTACAGTGAGAGGTGTGGGGTGTATCGGTGTGTTACAGTGAGGGGTGTGGGGTATATCAGTGTGTTACAGTGAGGTGTGTGGGGTGTATCGGTGTGTTACAGTGAGGGGTGCGGGTTATATCGGTGTGTTACAGTGAGGGGTGCGGGGTGTATCGGTGTGTTACAGTGAGAGGTGCGGGGTATATCGGTGTGTTACAGTGAGGTGTGTGGGGTGTATCGGTGTGTTACAGTGAGGGGTGCGGGTTATATCGGTGTGTTACAGTGAGGGGTGCGGGGTGTATCGGTGTGTTACAGTGAGGGGTGTGGGGTGTATCGGTGTGTTACAGTGAGGGGTGTGGGGTGTATCGGTGTGTTACAGTGAGGGGTGTGGGGTGTATTGGTGTGTTACAGTGAGGGGTGTGGGGTGTATCGGTGTGTTACAGTGAGGGGTGTGGGGTGTATCGGTGTGTTACAGTGAGGGGAGTGGGGTATATCGGTGTGTTACAGTGAGGGGTGTGGGGTATATCAGTGTGTTACAGTGAGGGGTGTGGGGTGTATCGGTGTGTTACAGTGAGGGGTGTGGGGTGTATCGGTGTGTTACAGTGAGGGGTGTGGGGTGTATATCGGTGTGTAACAGTGAGGGGTGTGGGGTATATCGGTGTGTTACAGTGAGGGGTGTGGGGTATATCGGTGTGTTACAGTGAGGGGTGTGGGGTGTATCGGTGTGTTACAGTGAGGGGAGTGGGGTATATCGGTGTGTTACAGTGAGGGGTGTGGGGTGTATCGGTGTGTTACAGTGAGGGGTGTGGGGTATATCGGTGTGTTACAGTGAGGTGTGTGGGGTGTATCAGTGTGTTACAGTGAGGGGTGTGGGGTATATCGGTGTGTTACAGTGAGGGGTGTGGGGTGTATATCGGTGTGTAACAGTGAGGGGTGTGGGGTGTATCAGTGTGTTACAGTGAGGGGTGTGGGGTATATCGGTGTGTTACAGTGAGGGGTGTGGGGTGTATCGGTGTGTTACAGTGAGGGGTGTGGGGTGTATCGGTGTGTTACAACTGAACCTGACGCACTATCACTATGTTAAAGGGGACAGACCAAGTCGATCCAAGACGCTGAGGGACATCAACAGAGGACATGAGGAGACATTGAAACAAAGGGCCTGTGGAATTCATGAGCACAGGAAGGAGTCACGTCCAAAATACTGAATGTATTCAAGAGGGGAGTGGGGTATATCGGCGTGTCACTGTAACACACCAATATACCCCGCGCCCCTCACTGTAACACACCGATACACCCCACGCCCCTCACTGTAACACACCGATATACCCCACACCCCTCACTGTAACACACCAATATACCCCGCGCCCCTCACTGTAACACACCAATATACCCCACGCCCCTCACTGTAACACACCGATATACCCCACACCCCTCACTGTAACACACCAATATACCCCGCGCCCCTCACTGTAACACACCGATACACCCCACGCCCCTCACTGTAACACACCGATATACCCCACACCCCTCAGTGTAACACACCGATACACCCCACGCCCCTCACTGTAACACACCGATATACCCCGCGCCCCTCACTGTAACACACCGATACACCCCACGCCCCTCACTGTAACACACCGATATACCCCGCGCCCCTCACTGTAACACACCGATACACCCCACGCCCCTCACTGTAACACACCGATATACCCCGCGCCCCTCACTGTAACACACCGATACACCCCACGCCCCTCACTGTAACACACCGATATACCCCACACCCCTCACTGTAACACACCGATACACCCCTCACCCCACACTGTAACACACCGCTATACCCCACACTCCTCACTGTAACACACCGATACACCCCACACCCCTCACTGTAACACGCCAATATACCCCGCGCCCCTCACTGTAACACACCAATATACCCCGCGCCCCTCACTGTAACACACCGATATACCCCACACCCCTCACTGTAACACACTGATACACCCCACACCCCTCACTGTTACACACCGATATACACCCCACACCTCTCACTGTAACACACCGATACACCCCACACCCCTCACTGTAACACACCGATATACCCCACACCCCTCACTGTAACACACCGATACACCCCACACCCCTCACTGTAACACACCGATACACCCCACACCCCTCACTGTAACACACCAATATACCCCACACCTCTCACTGTAACACACCGATACACCCCGCGCCCCTCACTGTAACACACCAATATACCCCGCGCCCCTCACTGTAACACACCGATATACACCCCACACCCCTCACTGTAACACACCGATACACTCCACACCCCTCACTGTAACACACCGATATACCCCACACCCCTCACTGTAACACACCGATACACTCCACACCCCTCACTGTAACACACCGATATACCCCACACCCCTCACTGTAACACACCGATGTACCACACACCCCTCACTGTAACACACCGATACACTCCACACCCCTCACTGTAACACACCGATATACCCCACACCCCTCACTGTAACACACCGATATACCCCACACCCCTCACTGTAACACACCAATATACCCCGCGCCCCTCATTGTAACACACCGATATACCACACACCCCTCACTGTAACACACCGATATACCCCACACCACTCACTGTAACACACCAATATACCCCGCGCCCCTCACTGTAACACACCGATACACTCCACACCCCTAACTGTAACACACCGATATACCCCAAACCCCTCACTGTAACACACCAATATACACCACACCCCTCACTGTAACACACCAATATACCCCGCGCCCCTCACTGTAACACACCGATGTACCACACACCCCTCACTGTAACACACCGATACACCCCACACCCCTAACTGTAACACATCGATATACCCCGCACCCCTCACTGTAACACACCGATACACTCCACACCCCTAACTGTAACACACCGATATACCCCAAACCCCTCACTGTAACACACCAATATACCCCGCGCCCCTCACTGTAACACACCGATATACCACACACCCCTCACTGTAACACACCGATACACCCCACACCCCTCACTGTAACACACCGTACACCCCACACCCCTCACTGTAACACACCGATATACCCCACACCCCTCACTGTAACACACCGATACACCCCGCACCCCTCACTGTAACACACCGATACACCCCACACCCCTCACTGTAACACACTGATACACCCCACATCCCTCACTGTAACACACCGATACACCCCACACCCCTCACTGTAACACACCGATATACCCCACACCCCTCACTGTAACACACCGATGTACCCCACACCCCTCACTGTAACACACCGATACACCCCACACCCCTCACTGTAACACACCGATATACCACACACCCCTCACTGTAACACACCGATATACCCCACACCCCTCACTGTAACACACCGATAGACCCCGCACCCCTCACTGTGACACACCGATACACCCCACACCCCTCACTGTAACACACCGATACACCCCACACCCCTCACTGTAACACACCGATATACCACACGCCCCTCACTGTAACACTCCGATATACCCCACACCCCTCACTGTAACACACCGATAGACCCCGCACCCCTCACTGTGACACACCGATACACCCCACACTCCTCACTGTAACACACCGATATACCCCACACCCCTCACTGTAACACACCGATATACCTCACACCCCTCACTGTAACACACAGATATATCCCACACCCCTCACTGTAACACACCGATATACCCCACACTCCTCACTGTAACACACCGATACACCCCACACCCCTCACTGTAACACACCGATATACCCCACACCCCTCACTGTAACACACCGATATACCCCTCACCCCTCACTGTAACACACCGATATACCCTGCACCCCTCACTGTAACACACCGATACACCCCACACCCCTCACTGTAACACTCCGATACACCCCACACCCCTCACTGTAACACACCGATATATCCCACACCCCTCACTGTAACACACCGATACACCCCGCACCCCTCACTGTAACACACCGATATACCCCACACTCCTCACTGTAACACACCGATATACCTCACACCCCTCACTGTAACACACAGATATACCCCACACCCCTCACTGTAACACACCGATATACCCCACAATCCTCACTGTAACACACCGATACACCCCACACCCCTCACTGTAACACACCGATACACCCAACACCCCTCACTGTAACACACCGATACACCCGACACCCCTCACTGTAACACACCGATACACCCCACACCCCTCACTGTAACACACCGATACACCCCACACCCCTCACTGTAACACACCGATACACCCGACACCCCTCACTGTAACACACCGATATACCCCGCACCCCTCACTGTAACACACCGATACACCCCACACCCCTCACTGTAACACACTGATACACCCCACACCCCTCACTGTAACACACCGACATACCCCACACCCCTCACTGTAACACACTGATACACCCCACACCCCTCACTGTAACACACTGATACACCCCACACCCCTCACTGTAACACACCGATATACCCCACACCCCTCACTGTAACACACCGATATACCCCACACCCCTCACTGTAACACACCGATACACCCCGCGCCCCTCACTGTAACACACCAATATACCCCACACCCCTCACTGTAACACACTGATATACCCCGCACACCTCACTGTTACAAACCGATATACCCCACACCCCTCACTGTAACACACCGATACACCCCACACCCCTCACTGTAACACACCGATATACCCCGCACCCCTCACTGTAACACACTGATATACCCCGCACCCCTCACTGTAACACACCGATATACCCCACACCCCTCACTGTAACACACCGATACACCCCACACCCCTCACTGTAACACACTGATATACCCCGCACCCCTCACTGTAACACACCGATATACCCCACACACCTCACTGTAACACACTGATACACCCCACACCCCTCACTGTAACACACTGATATACCCCACACCCCTCACTGTAACACACCAATATACCCCACACCCCACACTGTAACACACTGATATACCCCACACCCCTCACTGTAACACACCGATATACCCCACACCCCTCACTGTAACACACCGATACACCCCGCACCCCACACTGTAACACACCGATATACCCCACACCCCTCACTGTAACACACTGATACACCCCACACCCCTCACTGTAACACACCGATACACCCCGCACCCCACACTGTAACACACCGATATACCCCACACCCCTCACTGTAACACACTGATACACCCCACACCCCTCACTGTAACACACCGAAACAACCCGCACCCCTGACTGTAACACACCGATGCACCCCACACCCCTGACTGTAACACACTGATATACCCCACACCCCTCACTGTAACACTCCAATACACCCCACACCCCTCACTGTAACACACCGATATGCCCCACACCCATCACTGTAACACAAGCTTACAGAGCCTTGATAATAAAATGTGAGGCTGGATGCACACAGCAGGCCCAGCAGCATCTCAGGAGCACAAAAGCTGACGTTTCGGTACACAGCCTTGCTCCTTCTTTAGGAGTCAGTGCGAGAGGCGGCATCAGACACAGCATTTCTGAGCTGAATATAAAAAGGGTTGTAAAACTGATACGAATAAGGCTGTTAAATCTTCAGTCAGTAAGAAAGGATTGATATCTAAATTCCAGAATTTCTTTCAAGAGATCACTGCATGTTTATATCAGCACCTCTCAGTGAAGCCGAGGTGACATTCCTGGTCAGACAATGTATTTTAGGTGTGAGGCCCTGTTTAGAATTTGGCTGCGTATTAACCTGGAGTCAGACTGGAGCGAGACTCTGAAAGCTTGCGATTTCAGTTCAACCTGTTGGGAAAGATTTCTGACTCAGGTCACCCCGGCACGTCCATATCATAGTGAGAGAGAGAGAGGGCAGGGTGTTCCCAATGTCAGGGTGGGACCTCGTCTCCAAGAGGGACTGAGTCCTGGTCACTGTCACCGTTACTGTCATGGGCAGGCTGGAGAGGATGAGGTCCAAGTTTGAAATGGTTGCAGTGAGGGGCACTTGTTTGGTAAATTGCTCAGACATTTACAAATTCAAATCAACTTAACTTATCCTTTTTACGTCAACAGGACCGTGACTTAGCTGTTGAGGAATTGGAAGGTAAGTTAATTCTTTCAAAGCAATGACCATGAATTCTAAGCTTGCAAACTAAATCCATCCTGATCTATCGATCAAAAATGTAGGGTCTTGGTGTGCAGTTTCAAAATTAAGCAGATGATGCTAAATTTTGAAGAACTGTACCTGGGTGCAACTCCAAAAGGACATTGGTGCAGTGGGGCAGAGAGATGTCAGATGACTGTTCGTTTGGAAGAACCGTGAAAGAAACTAAAATAGGGCAGTATAATTCTAAATGCGGTACTGGAGCAGAGGGATCTGGCTGTACATACGCACAGAGCATTAAAGGTAGCAGGACAGGTGGAGAGAGCAGGAAGCATGCAGTGTCCTCGGATTTATTAGCACGGGCAGAGTGCACAAGAGCAAGGAGGTGATGTTGAACGTACGAAGACACTTGCTGAATCTCAACTGAAGATTTGTGCAGTTGTGGGCTCCCACTTTATAGGAAGGATGTGAATATATTGGAGAGAGTGCAGGAGCATTTATAAGAATGGTTCCAAGGCTGAGAAACTTCAACGATGAGGATAGATTGAAGAGGTTGGGGACCGTTCTCCTTAAAAAGGTGGTTTAGATGGACATCTAATAGTGGTTTTCAAAATCATGAGCAGGGGCTGGAGAGTCAAAACAGAATCTGTGCCCCGTCTTAAAAGGAATAAGAATGAGAGGCCTCCAGATTTAAGGTGATGTGCAAACAAAGCAAGGGTGATGAGAGTAAAATCTTTCTCACCCAGTGAGTGGTTAGGGTCCCCCCCTCCCTCTCTCTCTGTCAGTCTGTCTCTCTCTGTCTCTCTCACTCTCACCCTCTCTCTCAGTCCCTCTCTCTGTCAGGGACCCCGTACTGTTTGCATTGAATCACCTTCATGAGCTTTTGGCTGTGTTAATGTCTCACCGCAGAGATTTCTGAAGCTTTCAGAGAGTTTGACACAGACCAGGACGGCTACATCAGCTACAAAGATCTGGGAGAATGTATGCGGACCATGGGATACATGCCAACAGAAATGGAACTGCTCGAAGTCAGTCAGCAGATTAAAATGAGACGTACGTAAAACTCCCTCTACACTGTCCCCCATCAAACTCTCCCAGGGACAGGGACAGCACGGGGTCAGATACAGAGTAAAGCTCCCTCTACACTGTCCCCCATCAAACACCCCCAGGGACAGGGACAGCACGGGGTCAGATACAGAGTAAAGCTCCCTCTACACTGTCCCCCCCATCAAACACTGGGGATTGGGAGTGAGGGTGTGTGGGTGGGGTGTGAAGGTGGAGGAGTGGGAGTGAGGGTGTGGGGGGGGAGTGAGGGTGTGGGGGCGGAGTGAGGGTGTTGGGGGGAATGAGGGTGTGGGGGCGGAGTGAGGGTGTGGGGGCGGAGTGAAGGTGTTGTGGGGGAGTGAGGGTGTGGGGGGGGAGTGAGGGTGTGGGGGCGGAGTGAGGGTGTTGGGGGGGAGTGAGGGTGTGGGGGGGGAGTGAGGGTGTGGGGGGGGAGTGAGGGTGTGGGGGCGGAGTGAGGGTGTGGGGGCGGAGTGAGGGTGTTGGGGGGGAGTGAGGGTGATGGGGGGAGTGAGGGTGTGGGGGCGGAGTGAGGGTGTTGGGGGGGAGTGAGGGTGTGGGGGCGGAGTGAGGGTGTTGGGGGGGAGTGAGTGTGTGGGGGGGGATTGAGGGTGTGGGGGCGGAGTGAGGGTGTTGCGGGGGAGTGAGGGTGTTGCGGGGGAGTGAGGGTGTTGGGGGGAGTGAGGGTGTGGGGGGGGATTGAGGGTGTGGGGGCGGAGTGAGGGTGTTGCGGGGGAGTGAGGGTGTGGGGGGGAGTGAGGGTGTTGGGGGGAGTGAGGGTGTGGGGGGGGAGTGAGGGTGTGGGGGGGAGTGAGGGTGTTGTGGGGGAGTGAGTGTGTGGGGGGGGGATTGAGGGTGTGGGGGCGGAGTGAGGGTGTTGCGGGGGAGTGTGGGTGTTGGGGGGGAGTGAGGGTGTGGGGGGGGAGTGAGGGTGTGGGGGCAGAGTGAGGGTGTTGGGGGGGGAGTGAGTGTGTGGGGGGGGATTGAGGGTGTGGGGGCGGAGTGAGGGTGTTGGGGGGGAGTGAGTGTGTGGGGGGGGATTGAGGGTGTGGGGGCGGAGTGAGGGTGTTGCGGGGGAGTGAGGGTGTGGGGAGGAGTGAGGGTGTTGGGGGGAGTGAGGGTGTGGGGGGGAGTGAGGGTGTGGGGGGGAGTGAGGGTGTTGTGGGGGAGTGAGTGTGTGGGGGGGGATTGAGGGTGTGGGGGCGGAGTGAGGGTGTTGCGGGGGAGTGTGGGTGTTGGGGGGGAGTGAGGGTGTGGGGGGGGGAGTGAGGGTGTGGGGGCAGAGTGAGGGTGTGCGTGGGGGGAGTGTAGGGGGGCAGTGAAGGTGTGCGGGGGCGGAGTGAGGGTGAGCGGGCAAGTGTGGGGCTGGGGAGTGAGGGCGTGTGGGGGGAGTGTGGGTGTGTGGGGGCGGAGTGAGGATGTGCAGGGGGGAGTGAGGGTGTGCAGGGGGGCATGCGGGGGGAGTGAGGGTGTGTCGGGGCAGAGTGAGGATGTGCAGGGGGGAGTGAGGGTGTGTCGGGGCAGAGTGAGGGTGTGCGGGGGGAGTGTGGGGGGGCAGTGAGGGTGTGCGGGGGGAGTGTGGGCTGGTGGAGTGAGGGTGTGCGGGGGGAGTGTGGGGGGGGCAGTGAGGCTGTGCGGGGGGAGTGTGGGTGTGCGGGGGGAGTGTGGGTGTGTGGGGGCGGAGTGAGGGCGTGCGGGGGGAGTGTGGGTATGTGGGGGCGGACTGAGGGCGTGCGGGGGGAGTGTGGTTGTGTGGGGGCAGACTGAGGGCGTGCGGGGGGAGTGTGGTTGTGTGGGGGCAGACTGAGTTTGTGCCGGGGGGAGTGTGGGTGTGTGGGGGCGGACTGAGGGCGTGCCGGGGGGAGTGTGGGTGTGTGGGGGCGGACTGAGGGCGTGCCGGGGGGAGTGTGGGTGTGTGGGGGCGGACTGAGGGCGTGCCGGGGGGAGTGTGGGTGTGTGGGGGCGGACTGAGGGCGTGCCGGGGGGAGTGTTGGTGTGTGGGGGCGGACTGAGGGCGTGCCGGGGGAAGTGTGGGTGTGTGGGGGCGGACTGAGGGCGTGCCGGGGGAAGTGTGGGTGTGTGGGGGCGGACTGAGGGCGTGCCGGGGGGAGTGTTGTTGTGTGGGGGCGGACTGAGGGTGTGCCGGGGGGAGTATGGGGGTGGATTGAGGGCGTGCGGGGGGAGTGTGGGTGTGTGGGGGCAGACTGAGGGCGTGCGCGGGGAGTGTGGTTGTGTGGGGGCGGACTGAGGGTGTGCCGGGGGGAGTGTGGGGGCGGACTGAGGGCGTGCGGGGGGAGTGTGGGTGTGTGGGGGCAGACTGAGGGCGTGCGGGGGGAGTGTGGGTGTGTGGGGGCGGACTGAGGGCGTGCGGGAGGAGTGTGGTTGTGTGGGGGCAGACTGAGGGCGTGCAGGGGGTCTGTGGGTGTGTGGGGGCAGACTGAGGGCATGCGGGGGGAGTGTGGGTGTGTGGGGGCGGACTGAGGGCATGCCGGGGAGAGTGTGGGTGTGTGGGGGCGGACTGAGGGCGTGCCGGGGGGAGTGTGGGTGTGTGGGGGCGGACTGAGGGCGTGCCGGGGGGAGTGTGGGGGCAGACTGAGGGCGTGCGGGGGGTCTGTGGGTGTGTGGGGGCAGACTGAGGGCATGCGGGGGGAGTGTGGGTGTGTGGGGGCGGACTGAGGGCGTGCGGGGAGAGTGTGGGTGTGTGGGGGCGGACTGAGGGCGTGCCGGGGGGAGTGTGGGTGTGTGGGGGCGGACTGAGGGCATGCGGGGGGAGTGTGGGTGTGTGGGGGCGGACTGAGAGCGTGCGGGGAGAGTGTGGGTGTGTGGGGGCCGACTGAGGGCGTGCCGGGGGGAGTGTGGGTGTGTGGGGGCGGACTGAGGGCATGCGGGGGGAGTGTGGGTGTGTGGGGGCGGACTGAGGGCGTGCGGGGAGTGTGGGTGTGTGGGGGCGGACTGAGGGCATGCGGGGGGAGTGTGGGTGTGTGGGGGCGGACTGAGGGCGTGCCGGGGGGAGTGTGGGTGTGTGGGGGCGGACTGAGGGCATGCGGGGGGAGTGTGGGTGTGTGGGGGCGGACTGAGGGCGTGCGGGGAGAGTGTGGGTGTGTGGGGGCGGACTGAGGGCGTGCCGGGGGGAGTGTGGGTGTGTGGGGGCGGACTGAGGGCATGCGGGGGGAGTGTGGGTGTGTGGGGGCGGACTGAGGGCGTGCGGGGAGTGTGGGTGTGTGGGGGCGGACTGAGGGCGTGCGGGGAGAGTGTGGGTGTGTGGGGGCGGACTGAGGGCGTGCCGGGGGGAGTGTGGGTGTGTGGGGGCGGACTGAGGGCATGCGGGGGGAGTGTGGGTGTGTGGGGGCGGACTGAGGGCGTGCGGGGAGTGTGGGTGTGTGGGGGCGGACTGAGGGCGTGCGGGGAGTGTGGGTGTGTGGGGGCGGACTGAGGGCGTGCGGGGAGAGTGTGGGGGCAGACTGAGGGCGTGCGGGGGGTCTGTGGGTGTGTGGGGGCGGACTGAGGGCATGCCGGGGGGAGTGTGGGGGCAGACTGAGGGCGTGCGGGGGGAGTGTGGGTGTGTGGGGGCGGACTGAGGGCGTGCCGGGGGGAGTGTGGGTGTGTGGGGGCGGACTGAGGGCGTGCCGGGGGGAGTGTGGGCGGACTGAGGGCGTGCCGGGGGTCTGTGGGTGTGTGGGGGCAGACTGAGGGCATGCGGGGGGAGTGTGGGTGTGTGGGGGCGGACTGAGGGCATGCCGGGGAGAGTGTGGGTGTGTGGGGGCGGACTGAGGGCGTGCCGGGGGGAGTGTGGGTGTGTGGGGGCGGACTGAGGGCGTGCCGGGGGGAGTGTGGGCGGACTGAGGGCGTGCCGGGGGGAGTGTGGGGGCAGACTGAGGGCGTGCCGGGGGGAGTGTGGGTGTGTGGGGGCGGACTGAGGGCATGCCGGGGGGAGTGTGGGTGTGTGGGGGCGGACTGAGGGCGTGCCGGGGGGAGTGTGGGCGGACTGAGGGCGTGCCGGGGGGAGTGTGGGGGCAGACTGAGGGCGTGCCGGGGGGAGTGTGGGTGTGTGGGGGCGGACTGAGGGCATGCCGGGGGGAGTGTGGGTGTGTGGGGGCGGACTGAGGGCGTGCGGGGGGAGTGTGGGCGGACTGAGGGCGTGCCGGGTGGGGGGGGGTGGCGTGTGTAGGGGTGAGTGGGCCTGGTCGTGGTGGGGGGTGGGGGGTGGGGGAGAGCGCGGTGGCGCTCGATCTGGGCGGGATGGTGGTTACGCTTCTGGCTTTGTTTGGCAGTGGGCGGCCTGGTCTCCCTGGATGACTTTGTCGAACTGATGGGTCCGAAGCTGCTCCAGGAAACCGCCCAGATGGTGGGCGTTCGGGAACTGAAATTCGCTTTCCGCGAGGTTCGTACTAATCCTTTCCTGGCTGAATGGTCCCTCTGCTAGTCCCATCACTAACCTCCCTCAGCAACCCGCTGTCTGCGTGCGTCAGGCCCTCAATCATTTCCTCGAAATCCACACCGAGCTTCAATCCGGCCCTGCCCAGGAAACCTCTCCAACTTTATTCCATCGGTACCTTCATCAGAGGAGACCATTTGGCCCTGCCTGTTTGTACAGTACTGAGCAATTCCACTCGAGCCACTCCCCTACCTTTACACCATCACCCTGAACCATTCCCCTTCACGTGCTGTCCCAACCCTGCTTCCACAGGCTCCATTGACCCAGGCACCCCCACTCACTCTCAGCCCTGATTTCACCCCCCCCCGCCCCTCAATGGGAACTCTTCCTCCCTCTCCACTCTGTCCAGACCCCTCCTGAGTTTGAACACCTCAAACTAATTTCCTCTCGGCCTCACGGTTTGCAATCCTCCCGAGTCTGGCATCACTGCAGACTCTGAAACCGTGCCCTGCACAGCAAGATCCAGGTATTTCTGGATATTTAATCTGGAAAAGCAAGGA
>NW_026728641.1:0-34718 GCF_030684315.1 Stegostoma tigrinum | reverse complement strand
ATGGATAGCGAACTAGCTGGGCAACAGGAGACAGAGAGTTGTAGTGGAACGGAGTTTCTCAAAATGGAGAACTGTGACCAGTGGTGTTCCACAAGGATCTGTGTTGGGACCACTGTTTGTAATATACATAAATGATCTGGAGGAAGGTATAGGTGGTCTGATTAACAAGTTTGCAGGTGACACTAAAATTGGTGGAGTAGCAGATAGTGAAGGGGGCTGTTGGAGAATGCAGCAGAATATAGGTAGATTGGAGAGTTGGGAGGAGAAATGACAGATGGGGTTCAATCCAGCAAATGAGAGGTGATGCATTTTCGAAGACCCAATTCAAGTGCGAACTATATGGTAAATGGAAAAGCCCAGGGGAAAACTGATGCACAGAGAGGTCTGGGTGTTCAGGTCCATTGAACACTGAAGGTGGCAACGCAGGTGGATGGACTGGTCAAGAAGGCACAAAGCGTGCTTTCATTCATCGGACAGGGTATTGAGTACAAGAGTTGGTAGGTCATGTTACATTTGTATGGGATTTTGGTTTGACCACATTTGAAATACTGTGTACAGTTCTGGTCGCTATATTACCAAAAGGATGTGGATGCTCTGGATAGGGTGTAGAGGAGGTTCACCAGGATGTTGCCTGGTATGGAGGGCACTAGCTATGAAGAGAGGTTGAGTAGATTAGGATTATTTACAATAGAAAGACAAAGGTTGAGGGGGACCTGATTGAGGTCTATTAAAGCCATGAGAGGTATAGACAGGGCAGATAGCAAGAAGCTTTTTCCCAGAGTGGGACTCATTTACTAGGGGTCACGATTTCAGGGAGAGAGGGGAAAGGTTTAAGGGAGATATGCATGGAAAGTTCTTTACGCAGAGGGTGGTGGGTGCCTGGAACGGGTTGCTAGTGGAGGTGGTAGAGGTGGGCACAATAGCGTCATTTAAAATGTATCTAGACAGATACATGAATGGCGAGGGATTAGAGGGATACAGATCCTTGGAAAATAGGCGACAGGTTTAGATGGAGGATCTGGATCGGCGCAGACTTGGAGGGCCTGTGCTGTAATTTTCTTTGTTCCTTGTTCTTTGATCTTTGTTCTTACAACAGGCAGGTCAGGCTGTCAGATCTTTTTGGACTTTTTTTTCAGCATTTTACCTTTCTGAAAGGACTCTGGGCCTTTGTTGGCTCGAATTGAATAACAACTTGTCACAAATTATTTGTTGCAGGTTCATCACTTCACTTCATCTATTAAAATGTTGCAGCTTGCAGCTTTCAGCTTCCATTGTAATGCTACTGTATTGAGTAAAGGGTTAATTTATTGCTCATCAAAGAATTTCTGTATGTGCATGCCGAGTGCATGCAAAAGAAACTGAAACTGAGACCCAACTCTGTAGGGTATCAGTGATGATTGCTTGTGTTGGTCAAACTCCATTGATGGTCACTCATCTGAGTTTAAACCTCGCAAGATACTAAGTGAAGAATCTGTTTATGAATAAATCATAAACATTGTCAACATTTAAATTCTGCAGTGTTTGTCAAAACCTATTTTGAAATTTCTCGACTTGAACTCTTTCCCCCTAAGGGCTAATGTTTATTCCCATTCAAGTACAGACATGATAGTGCATTTGTGCTATTTTGGACAAATGAAATAGATGGTTATGGTGTACAGAAGTCCTAAAATTAGCAATCACACTGAAGAATGAGTAAGAGTATCATCAAATTTGATGGATTTATTAGATATAAATTGGCATGAAAACTTGAGTGGTTTTTAAGAATTAACCAACCATCTTGATTAGATAACACATTTTAAAACTATCACTTTTTAAATGGCAATAGAACTACGATATGTGAGAGGCACCTTGGCTTATGCATTAAGGTTGAAGTTTTATCCCTTTTCAGTTGTGGGCCTCTCACTGGATGTGCAGAGAAAATGTTCAAATGGCCATTGGTGGTATGTTTTCACAATGTTAATAATATCATGACAGAGGTTTGAGAAATGTACTTTGCAAACTTAATGCAAAATAGATATGACAAATAGAGTATAAATTAATACTTATTGCTTCATCAGAGAAAATCTTGGAGATTGATGAAAATATTTGTGTTATGATGTGATCCAATTGTAGTGGGTTATTAAACTATTCATTCTCTATTTTATGAAAGGGAGAAGCTTCTGGGGTAATGTTGATCAATGAAACCTAATTTTTGCAAATCAAGCAATTTAGATGCACCTGGGACCTGTGTTGGATCTCTCAATTGTCCTCCACAAACATATTAAGGCTGTTATTGACGCAATTTGCACTAGAATACACTGCTTCATCTCATTCCATATGATGAGATCAGTGCTGCAGCCCAGGCAGTAAACTGAGCCAATGCAGTTGGGTTTCCCGCAGGGGCTGATTGCAGTAACCGTACATGTGTCGCACTGAGAGTGTTGTGTCGTGACACAGTTCATCAATTGAAATGTATTTCATTCCATCAATAAACAAAAGATCTGTGATCACTGGTTCCAGTTTTTACAGGTTGCCTGATACCCTGGGAATTGCTATGATTCCTACATCTTTGAAAAATTTCATACTTCTGCTAGATTTGAGGGTTCTGATGCCTGACAAGAGCAGTTACTGGGAGACAAGGCCTACCCATCATATATTATGCAGTCACTGAATGAAGTAGAATACCAATACAAAACAACAGATGCTTTGGGCAGAATCATGGTGAAAAAGACATCAGATCAGCTCAAGATGGTGTACTGCTACTTTAAGCAGTCAGGTGGGACCTTTGGACAGAGTGTGCTGCGCAATCCTAGAAAATATTCTCTACACCAATGGGTCATTGAGGAGATATGATGAATGATGATGAACTGGAAGAACAAAGGAATATTATAACGATAAGAATGAGGACATTGAACAGGAGGAAAGAACTGTTGTGCATGATAGAGCATAAGTGTATCAGGTATTCCAAACCGGATGGGGCTTAATTCACATCCAGTTCCAATAGATGAGAAATAGGTAAATTGATCAATCTGGGCATAGTTGTTTGTTTGTGTTCTGAGGCAAATGTAGCTTCTGTTTGTTTGAGATCAGAGATAATGGGAACTGCAGATGCTGGAGAATCCGAGATAACAAAGTGTGGAGCTGGATGAACACAGCAGGCCAAGCAGCATCTTATGAGCACAAAAGCTGATGTTTCAGGCCTAGACCCTTCGTGGGGTCTAGGCCCGAAACGTCAGCTTTTGTGTTCCTAAGATGCTGCTTGGCCTGCTGTGTTCATCCAGCTCCACACTTTGAACAGACATCAAACAAACAGAAATAACAATTTAGCTGATTGTAAAGAATAGGAACAAGGAAAGAATAAAGAACAATGCAGCACAGGAACAGGTCCTTTAGCCCTTCAAGTCTGTGCCGACACATTTTGTCCTTCCATTCTAAAAACTGTCTTCACTCACAGGACCCATATTCCTCTATTCCTTTCCTATTCATGTATTTGCCCAGGAGCTTCTTGAATGCTGCTATTGCTTCCACCACCTTCACTGGAAATACGTTCCAGGCACTCACCACCCTTTGTGTGAAAAACCTGCCTTACGCATTCTCTTTTAAACTTCCCCTCTTACACCTTGAACTCATGTACCCTAGTAATTGAATCCTGCAACTTGGGAAAAAGCCTCATATTTTCCAATCTATATATGCCATTCACAATCTTATAAAATTTTATCAGGTTGCCTCTCAACCTCTTGCATTCCAGTGAAAACTAACCCAGTCTACAAAGCCTTTCTTCATAGCTAAACTCCCCCAAAACAAGCAACATTATGGTAAACTTTTCTGTATCGTCTCCAATACAATCACATCCTCCTGGTAATATTTTGACCAGAGTTGTACACCATATTCCAAATGTGGCCTAACTAAAATTTTATAAAGCTGCAGCATAATTTGTCTAACATTATACTGAATGCACTTTACAATGAAGGCAAGCATGACATCAACCTTTTTTACTACCGTATCTACCTGCACTGTCACTTTCAGTGATCTGTGGACCTACACACCCATTTACTTCTGCATATCAATACTCCTAAGAGTTCTGCCATTCACTGCACAATTTCCACCTGTACTTGACCTTCCAATATACATCAGCTCACATTTGTCTGGGTTAAACGTCATCTGCCATTTTTCTGCCCATGTGTCCCACCAATTTATATCCTGTTGTATCTTCTGACAATCCCCCTCACCATCCGCAACTCTACCAATCTTTGTATTGTCTGCAAACTTAATAATTAGACCAGCTATGTTTTTCTCCAAATCATTTATGTAGATCATAAATAAGTTAATCTTTTGAAGTATTTAGAGGTTTTCCTGTGTGTGATGGCCGCACGGTAATCACTGATAAGATGTTAGACTTTGATGGATCCTTGGAAGGAACCAATACTAGAAATGTTTAAAACAGATGTCAATCTGAAGTCACTGGGGTAGAATGGCCATTTCTGCTTCATGTTATAGGTCTCATTCCACCTGTTGCTGTCGTGTCCTGGGACATTTTCAGTCTGCATCAACACTTTTTTACAGTAGAGAGTGGCGGGAGCTGGGCGGAAGTGAGGTCGGAGCAGAGACGCTGTTGGGAAGGTAAGTGATTGCTATTTCAGCACTTACCTCGAAGTCCCAGGTCCTACACAGTAGGGCCTCCTTCCCACCCTCCTCCTCTAAACTAATTAAGCGTCCACAGACTCGCAGCAGGAAGAGCGGGAGCGTCGATGAGGGGTCTAGAGGTGGGTGAGTCATTGCTTTAAGGTTTTAATAAAAAACTTACTTCAACCAGCAGAGCCCTCCATTTCTGTTCCAGCAGCAGGAAGAGTGGGAGCTCTAACCGAGAAGGACTCTCATGTGTTAAGGTAAGGCTTTTCAACTTATATTTCTTGTGTATCGTGAGATTGATTAAATGTTTAATTGGTTAATTGAATAAGACCATAGCAGAGAAGTACTAGAAATTATTTAAATACATAAATTGTAAAAGTTAATTAAATAAGTAGTTATGGCTGGACAGTTGATGTGCTGTAGCTGTATGATGTGAGAGCTGGCTGATCCCATTGTGAACGGCAGCGACCACATCTGTAGCAAGTATTGGCTAGTTGAAGAACTCCAGATCAGAATTGATGATCTGGAATCTGAGCTTCAAACTCTGCAGCACATCCAGGAGGGGGAGTGTTACCTGGACATTTTGTTTCAGGAGCCAGTCACACCCGGTAGATTAATTAATTCAAATTCAGAAAGTGTTCGGGGACAACAGGGTGTGACTGTAAGTGAGGCAGGTAGGGGGATTCTGAGTTCAGGAGTGCAGGAGCCTCAGCCCTTGACCTTGTCCAACAGGTATGAGATTCTTGCTCCCTGTACGGATGAGGGGAAAGGGCTGTGGACAGAATGAGCCAGCTGTCCACGGCACCATGGTGCAGAAGGCCATTCAAGAGCGGGGAGCAAAAAGACAAATAGTTGTTATAGGGCATTCTATAATTAGGGGAACAAATAGTATCCTATGCAAGCCGGATCGGGAGTCCTGCATGGTGTGTGGCCTGCCCGGTGCCAGGGTGCAGGACATCTCCGACCGGCTTGAAAGGATATTGGAGCGGGAGGGGGAGGATCCAGTTGTTGTGGTCCACATTGGGACTAACAACATAGGCAAAACTAGGGTAGAGGACCTGTAAAGGGATTATCAAGCGTGAGGAAGGAAATTGGAGTACGGGTCCTCAAGGGCCATAATCTCTGGATTACTGCCTGCGCAATGTGCCAATTGGCATAGGGATAAGAAAGTTAGGGAAGTAAACACGTGGCTGAGGGATTGGTGTGGGAAAGAGGGCTTCTATTTCATAGAGCACTGGCATCAGCTTTGGATCCGGGGGATCTGTACCATTGGGACAATCTCCACCTGAACCAATGTGGAACCAGTGTTCTAGTGAAAAAGATAAATAGGGTGGTCAGTAGGACTTTAAACTTCTAAGTCGGGGGAGGGGGAAGGGAAAGTGAAAGTGACAGGGAGTATGGAGTTAAATGGAAAGATAAGCAGCAGGATAGTATGCGTACAGGTGGGTTTAAGCTCGAGACAGACTAGGAATGCAGCAAAAAGGAAGGATAACTAAGGACATCTTATGATTTCCAGTATCGCTAATAATGATAAGAAAGTTAGCATTAAGGCACTTTACCTAAATGCTCATAGTATTCGTAACAAAGTAGATGAATTAATGGCACAAATCATCTTGAATAATTATGAAGTGGGAGGCATCACAGGGATGTGGTTGCAGGGGTTTCAGGACTGGCAGTTAAACATCCAAGGATTTACAACTTATCAAAAAAACAGGAAGGTGGGCAGAGGGGGTGGTATTGCCCTTTAAGTTCAGAATGAAATTAAATCTATGGCACTGAATGACATTGGGTCAGATGATGTGGAGTCTGTGTGGGTGGAGTTGAGGAACCACAGAGGCAAAAAAAAATAATGGGAGTTATGTACAGACCTCCTAACAGTGGCCAGGACCAGGGGTGCAAGATGCACTTGGAAATAGAAAGGGCATGTCAGAAAGGCAAGATCACGGTGATCATGGGGGACTTCAATATGCAGGTAGACTGGGTGAATAATGTTGCCGGTGGATCCAAAGAAACAGAATTCATGGAATGCTTGCAGGATAGTTTTTGAAACAGCTTGTGATGGAGCCCACAAGGGAGCAGGCTATTCTGGACTTAGTGTTATGTAATAAGCCAGACTTTATAAAAGATCTTAAAGTATGGGAACACTTGGGAGGCAGCGATCATAATATGGTAGCGTTCAGCCTGCAGTTTGAAAGAGAGAAGGCAAAATTGGATGTGATGGTGTTACAGTTAAATAAAGGAAATTACAGGGGCAAGAGAAAAGAACTGATGAAAATCGACTGGAGGCAGAGCCTAGCGAGGAAGACAGTAGAACAACAATGGCAGGAGTTTCTGGGTGTAATTGGGACACAGCACAGAGGTTCATCCCAAAGAAAAGAAAGATTATCCGGCGGTGGGGATTAGACAGCCATGGCTGACAAAAGACATCAGGAAACGTATCAAAGAAAAAGAGACAGCCTATAAAGTAGCCAAGAACACTGGGAAATCAGAAGATTGGGAAGGCTACAAAAATAAACAGAGGAATACAAAGAGAAAAATAATGAAGGAGAGGATTGAATATGAAGGTAGGCTAGCCAGTAATATTAGAAATGATTGTAAAAGTTTCTTTCAATACATAAGAAACAAATGAGAGGCAAAAGTAGACATTGGGCCGCTCCAAATTGATGCTAGAAGGCTAGTGTTGGGACATAAGGAAATAGCTGAAGAACTTAATAAGTACTTTGCATCAGTCTTCATAGTGGAAGACATGAGTAATATCCCAACAATTAAGGAGAGTTGGGGACAGAGTTGAAAATGGTAGTCATTACAAAAGAGTAAGCGCTGGAAAAGCTAAAAGGTCTGAAAATTGATAAATGACCTGGCCCCGATAGGTTATATCCTAGAGTTCTGAGGGAGGTGGCTGAGGAAATAGTGGATGCATTGGTTGTGGTCTTTCAAAAGTCACTGGAATCAGGGAAAGTCCCAGATGATTGGAAAATTGCTGTTGTAACCCCCTTGTTTAAGAAAGGATCAAGGCAAAAGATGGAAAATTATAGGCCGATTAGCCTAAACTCAGTTGTTGGTAAAATTCTAGAATCCATCATTAAAGATGAGATTTCTAAATTCTTGGAAGTACAGGGTCGGATTAGAACAAGTCAGCATGGATTTAGTAAGGGGAGGTTGTGCCTGTCAAACCTGTTAAAATTCTTTGAAGAGGTAACAAGTAGGTTAGACCAGGGAAACCCAGTGGATGTTATCTATCGAGACTTCCAAAAAGCCTTTGATTATGTGCCTCACAGGAGGCTGCTGAGTAGGGTGAGGGCCCATGGTGTTCAAGATGGGCTACTGGATGGATTGAGGATTGGCTGTCTGACAGGAGGCAGAGAGTTGGAATAAAAGGCTCTTATTCAGAATGGCAACCGGTGACAAGTGATGGGGCCGTAGCTGTTCACTTTATATATTAATGATCTCCGATGATGGGACTGGGGGCATTCTGGCAAAGTTTGCCGATGATACAAAGTTAGGTGGACAGGCAGGTAGTACTGAGGAGGTGGGGAGGCTGCAGAAAGATTTAGACAGTTCAGGAGAGTGGCCCAGGAAATGGCTGATGAATTTCAACTTGAGCAAATGCGAGGTCTTGCACTTTGGAAAAAATAATACAGGCATGGACTATTTTCTAAATGGTGAGAAAATTCATAAAGCAGAAGTACAAAGGGATCTAGGAGTGCTAGTCCAGGATTGTCTAAAGGTTAACTTGCAGGTAGAGTCCGTAATTAAGAAAGCAAATGTAATGTTGTCACTTATCTCAAGAGGGTTGGAATATAAAAGCAGCGATATGCTTCTGAGACTTTATAAAACTCTTGTTAGGCCCCATTTAGAATACTGTGTCCAATTTTGGGCCCCACGCCTCAGGAAGGATATACTGGCACTAGAGCGTGTCCAACGGAGATTCACACGGATGATCCCTGGAATGGTAAGCCTAACATACGATGAATGGCTGAGGCTCCTGGGATTGTCTTCATTAGAGTTTAGAAGGTTGAGGGGAGATCTAATAGAAACATACAAGATAATGCGTGGCTTAGAAAAGGTGGGTGCTGGGAGGTTGTTTCCATTAGGTGGGCAGACTAGGACCCATGGGCACAGCTTTAGAATTAGAGGGGGTAAATTTAGAAGTGAAATGAGGAAACATTTCTTCAGCCAGAAAGTGGTGGGCCTGTGGAATTCATTGCCACAGTGCGCAGTGGAGGCTGGGACGTTGAATGCCTTCAAGGCAGAGATTGATAATTTCTTGATCTCGCAAGGAATTAGGGGCTACGGGGAGAGCGCGGGTAAGTAGCGTTGAAATGCCCATCAGCCATGATTAAATGGAGGAGTGGACTTGATGGGCTGAATGGCCTTACTCCCACTCCTGTGTCTTATGTTCTTATGCACCTCACTCATGCGGAGGACATAGCATTGAGGACAAAACACCCTTGTCCTGAGCCTTCCAAGCATCATGAGGGGCTCATCATACGCAATCTCTTCATGCGGAGACTGTTCTGATTCTGCTGGGGGCTGAACATGTCCCAGATTTTGCTTGCTGTCCCTCTTCCATCTCTCTGCAACATCATTGTATCACAGCAAGAGCAACCATCACACCTTCTGTGGCAGGATACATCAACCATGCTTGCACTGACCCGGTGGACCTTCTTCGATTAATGTACCACCAGTCATGTGGCAGAAAAGACAATAGTAGATTGTAAGTGCTGCACAAGCACCAATCCCTTCTCCCCAAGCACAATTTCCACAGAAGGCAACATTACATAGAACAGACACTTGAATTATACTCACAGTCCAAGTATAGGAAATGTTGTGTGGACATTGTGGTTAGCGACTAGCAAAGCAGCAATAATTCTTGAAGAGTCTTCTGGCACCTTTCATACCTTTGAATGAATTGAAACACTTCATATCTGGCAGATGAATTTCTGAAAAAAGTCACTGGTTATATCATAAGCAAACACAATAGCCATTTTGTGCACAATGAGTTTCTATTTTGCCTCCTTTGTGCCAAGGTTGAGTATGTGAGCAATTCACAGGCTATTTAATTTCCATCCAATCCTCCTCTACTTCTTTATTGTCCTCCCAGAAGCGTCTTAAAACCTACTTCTTCACCTTTTGGTTTTCATTCCTTAGCATGACGTTCCCATTGTTGGCTCAGTGGCAACTTTTGTTGCGAACATAGAACAGTACAACACAGTACAGGCCATTCAGCCCACGATGTTTATCCTACTAAGATCAAACTACCCTGCACACCCTTCATTTTACTATCCTCCATGTGCCTATCCAAGAGCTGCTTAAAAGTCTGTAAAGTAACTGATTCCACTACCACTGCTGGCAGTGCATTCCATACGCCCACCACTCTCTGTGTAAAGAACCTATCTCCAATCTCCTTAAAATTATGCCTCGTCATAGTCATGTCTGCCCTGGGAAAAAGTCTTTTTCCATCTACTTTATCTATGCCTCTCATCATCTTGTAAACCTCTATCAAGTCACTTCTCATCCTTCTTCGCTCCAATGAAAAATGCCCTAGCTCCCTCAACCTTTGCTCATATGACATGCCATCCAGTCCAGGCAGCATCCTGACAAATCTTCTCTGCACCCTCGCTAAAGCTTCCACATTCTTCCTATAATGATGTGACCAGAAATGAACTATTCCAAGTATGGTCTAACCAAGGTTTTATCGATCTGCAGCATAACATTGTGGCTCTTAAACTCATTCCCCCTGCCATTGGAAGCCAACACACCATACACCTCCTCTATGCCTTGTGTTGTATCACAGTCCTGAGTAATTTGAGTGGCTAACAAGTCCAGTGAGAGTAAGATTGTAACAGATGGATTTCAGTTTAGGTGACTGTACACTTCAAACCTGAACAGTTTAAACAGGGTGTTTTCTAAATAATGAAACACTAGCATCAATGGCAGTCCCATTAGATATGTGATTACAAGTACCCAAATCATAAATGAATACCATAAAGGAATGCAGAGAAGAACTAAGGATCATGGATTACATACTTCTATGGTTTGATCACATCTAGTATATTGCTAGCAGTTTGGCGAATCAATTGCAAGTAAGGACATGTTGGGCACAGAGGTAGCACAGTGCGCAACTGTTCATTTCATCAGAACTGTCAGTAGCTACGTTATTGCAATCCCTTTACATGTTCATCCTCCATCAGGATGGGTCTCAGGGTTTTCCACTTCCTTCTGGGAGAAAGACATCAACCAATGCCGCCTTCCACCTAGCTGAGCTGACTTCACTTTGACCAACTTTCCTTCAACTCCTCTAACTTTCTGCAGGTCAAAGGTACGGCCATGTATATCTGTGAAGGCCCTTGTTATACCTGACTTTTTAGGGAATATGTGAAACATTCCATGTTCCAGTCTTACTTGGGCCTCACTCCACAACTCTTTCTCTGGTACTTTGAAGGCGTAATTGGTGCTGATTCCTTCTCTCATCCAGAATTTGAAAAGTTTATCAACTTTGCTTCCAATTTCTACCCTGTCCTCCTTCTCTTTTTTTTTATCTGTTACTACTTGAGGGGATAGGCAGGTCATCAATATCCACTACAAAAGAATGACTATCAGAATTACCTTGACTATACATCCTCATAGCTTGTTTTCTGTAAGGACTCCATCCCCTTCTTCTAGGTTCTCCATCTCGGTTGCATAAGTTCTGATGATACCATCTTCCACAGGGGACCTTGGAAATGCCCACTTTCTGCTTGACTGAGGATTTCTTACTACTGTGGTTGACAGGACATTTAGCTACATTTGACCCATCTCCCACACTTCTGCCCTCACCCCTTCCCTTCCCTCCCACAACGATGATTGGATCTTTTAGTCTTCAGTTATCAACCTACCAGCCTTTGTATATAGGATTGTAAGTTGCCATTTCTGTTACTTCCAATGAGATGCCACAATCAGATGCATATTCCTCTCCACTCCCTTGTCAGAATTCCACTTGAACCATTCCCTCTGGGACACTCAGATATGCTCTTTCCCCATTTCCAACATCTCTTTACACTCCCATGGCACCTGCCCATGCAATCACAGAAGGTGATTACTGCTCACTTATCTGCACCCTCCTCACCCTCCAAGACTGCAGACATACCCTCTAGGTGAAGCAGCCACTTACCTGTACTTCATTCAATCTAGTCAACTGTACTCTTTGCTCACAATATGGTTTCCTCTACACTGGGGAGAAAAAACACAGGCTGAGTGACCGCTTGGCAGAACACTTGCACTCTGTCTACAAAAATGACCCTAAGCTTCCAGTTGCCCGCCACTTCAACATATCATCACGTTCCCACACCAACATTTCTATCACAGCCTGCTGCTGTGTGCCAGCAAGCCTCAGTGCAAATTTGAAGAACAATACTTCATTTTCCACTTGGGGGCGCTGAGATTCTAAGACTTACCATTGAGTTCAATGACTTTGGAGCCTGATTCCATCCTTCCATGTTTTTACCCACTCACATCCAGTCCCGTTATTACGTGGAATGTTTTTAATACAGTCATTTGTTTCCACATACTCCTAGATCCATTCAACACAGCTAACCCAATTTGCCACTCTTAGCTCTTATTATCTGTTGTTCAGCTTTTCTTCAGTTTACCTACACCTTTCACAGCTATCTCGCTCTGGGCTCCATTTCCACATATCCTCCCACCTCTCCCCTTACCCCTCCCCAACTTTGGTTTTTGCAGAATACTACTTTTTTCAATTTATTAGCAGTTTTGATGAAGAGTCACGGGACTGAAAATGTTAACTCTGCCTTCTTCCCACAGAAGTGGCCAGACCTGGTGACTTTCTCCAGCAATTTCTGTTTTGTTTCGTATCTCCAGCAATCACAATTCTTTGTTTTATTATAACAGAAACGAGAGTTAAATGTTGAGAACTCAGAAGGCTATGGATTGATTTGATTGAAGTTTCCAATATATTGAGGCATACGTTAGGTAGTTAGAGAGAAACTATTTCTCATTCTTGGCTTGAGAACACAGTTAGAGCCAAACCTTTTAGGCATGAATTTTGGAAAAATGGAAAGCATGGTAAAAGTTTTCAACACTTCTATGAAGGCCAAGTAATGACTGTCCAATCGTTAACTATAAAACAGACTGATTCATTTTAACCAAAATTAATTAGCATTAGGTTGTAAAACAACCATGATCTAATCAATGACAAAACAGGCCTGGAGGAGAGACAACATATTCTTCTGCTATTCCTCTGTGATAGCAAATTGTAGTTATGGGTAGTATCATTTAGGATTCTGTAGTACTAAATCCCCAAGAAAGAGTGATGCATTGACAAAGCTATGTAGAATACAGCCACATGAAGAACCTGAGTCACCTCCTTTCGTATATTTTATGGAAACTGATGCTTACCAGCCCTGTACTTAAACCTTGAATTTCATTTGAACTTTGCAAAGTAAAGGAAAAGCTGTAATAAGCACAAAAAAAAACTGATGTTCACTGAACTACATAAGGATTCCAGTTATTAATTGCTTGTCAGGATACATATGACACATATGTTTCACATCCTCAAATTTAGGAATAATTTAGGAAGAATAGTTGGAACAAATTTAATTTGGTAACATTAGTAAGTGTATATAGATAGAGAAAGGAAGTGTCAAATCCTTTTCAGAAGATGACAGAATAGAAGTAGGTTGAGTACTATAAAAGCCAATGCATATTTGTGAGGGATGCAGAAAATTTCTGAAGTCTTTGTAACAGGATTTGCAATTGCAATAGATTTGTTGCTGAGGTAATGAATGCTCTTTATCAATACTAATTATTCATACAAGGAGAGCTATTTTAAGAGTTGTTTTATGAAAGTTTGGATCACAAAGGCTAAATGCAGTACAGAACATGTAAATGAGCTGACTGAGCAACTTGACAGGAAAAGCAACGAGATCAAGAAGTGAATAGATCTGACGTTCTGGTATGTCTAATCCAGAACAAACTGCATAAAATTTGACACAATAGGAGAAATTTTAACCTAAATCTTCCATTGGTAAACTTCTACTACAAATCTAATTTCAAACTGTTTTCCTCTCTATTAAGGTAGGCGCCATATGCTCTCAAATAACTGTAAGTGGCAACCTGAGCCATGGGCTCCTAATGGTCAGTAAGGTGCCACCTCCCTGCAGGAAAAAGCAAAATGAAGGGCATCCAGAAGGAGGGGTAGGCCAGAAAGGAGGAAAAGGTAGCCACCAGGGTAGCACAACAACCAATCCAACCTTAACCTGAAGAGGCAAAATTAATAGAGGAGGAGGAAATGAAAGATGTGGAGGAGTGGATAACGATGAGGAACATCAGGACCCAAAGCCTCACAGTAGAATGGAAAGAGGCAGCTGCATGATGGCTACACCGGCAGCTCATCTGTCAATGAAGACCTGTCGTATGTTCACACAACTGGGATGCAGGGAGGCCCCCAGTGACAAGACGCAATTAAATAGACATTGAGTAGTTTTATGAGCTATTAAAATTAGTCATAAAATTGCCAGTATTAACTTCCGTAGTTACTACTTGATGTGTTTCCACATTGTCTTACCTGGCTAATGTCAAAGCAAACCTTCTTATTCTATAAGAGTGTGGGATACCACATCTCAGCAGCTAAAGGAGACAGTTGAGCTTATAGACCCTTGGGCCTTTAATTTAGTTGGGAGAAATGATAGGCGTTTCTCCAGCCTGGGTATTCTGCTACAAGGAGGCAACTTCACCACCTTCAAAGTTAAGGAGGTAGTGGGTAGGCACCTCCTTGTAGCAGGTCTTACATACAGATAGGCTTCCCTGAGATTAACTAATGCTCCAATTGCTCCTAGTGACATCTAGACTGGTAGTTCTGGTGGGAGACTTCAACTGCATCATTAATGTGGATGGATGATCTGGAGGGCTGACAGCAAACTGAACTCCATGTCCAGATTCCTGATGGAAACGGTTAAAGTCATTAAGCTTCACGATGCTTTCACCAGTCCTGCAGACAGAGTGTAATACCATGGCCAGATAGGTCTATCCGCTCAAGGATTACTTCCTGTTTGTGTCTACATGTTCTTGGTCAGATCTATTTATGTCAAGGCAGTGTTCTTCTTTGACCACTGGCTCTTGCTGATTGGCTGTCACATACAGGATTACCAACAGGTTGGCAATGGAACCTGGAAGCTGTATGTGAAATTGTTGACCCCAGAAAACATTGAGGAGCTCAAAAGGGATTACTCAGGTTAGACTACCACGAAGACCCTCTTTGAGTCTTAGTGGTAAGCAGTCAAAGGGAACATCAAAAGGTTCTTTATTCTCAAAAGTGTCCAGAAAGCAGAAGGGAGGTAGGCAAATTTGCTCAAACTCCAGAAAACCATGCAGAACATCTGCTATTGCAAATGATTGAGGTCAATAACTCAGAGGATCTCCAGGAGGTGAGGAGACAGCAAGCCTCACTTTTTTACCTTGGAGGCTTCTTGGATAATTTACCAATCTACAGTCCGTATATCGGAGCAAATTGAGACATGGTCATGTTTCTTCCTCCTCTCCAACAAGTATGCTGTTTTGGAAAACATAGGGGATGATAGACTCGCAGGTGAATGTAGTGCTGACAGCCAGGTTTCTTGCATCAAGACTGGCTCGAATATAATGAGGGAGACACCAGGTTTCAAGTGGTTAATTGTGAATGAGACAGTCTAGTCAGAGCCAAAGACAAATGTTTCTGCGGCCAACAATGAGAGATCAGAATGGTATGTTGCCTCATTGGTGCCAGGATCAAGGATATCTCTGAGAGGGTGCAGAATATTCTCAATGGTGAGAGGGACCAGCAGGAAGTGGTTTTGCATATTGGAACCAACAATGCAGGAAGAGAAAAGGACAATATTTTGATGAGAGAATATAGGAAGTTAGGCAGGAATTTAAGCAAGAGGTCCTGTGGATAGTAATATTTGGATTATTCCTGGTGCCACAAGCTAGTGAGGGTAGGAATAGAAAGGTAGAGAAGATGCATGTGTGATTGAGGAGCTGGTGCAGGGGAGAAGAATTTACATTTTTGGATCATTAGCATCTTTTCTGGAGTGGAAATCCTCTGTATAAGAAGGACAGATTACACCTGAATTGGAAGTGGACTAATATATTGGTAGGGAGGTTTGCTAGAGCTGCGTGGGAAGATTTAAACTAGTGATGGTGGTGGGGGGGAACCAAGGGAATTAGTGAAGAAAGAGGCCGGGCTGAGACTGACACAGTTGGGGAATGGAGTATGTCAAGCATTCAGGGCAGGCAACAACAGAGCAGAGAGCGAGGTAGGACTGATAAATTAAACTGCATTTATTTCAATGCAAGAGCCCTGACAAATAAGACAGATGAACTCAGGGCATTGTTGGAAACATGGAAATGGGATAGCATAGCAATTACAGAGACATGGCTCAGGAATGGATAGGAATGGCAGCTTAATGTTCCAGGGTATAATTACTACAGGAAAGATAGAAAAGGGAACAAGAGAGGACGGTGAGTGATGTTCTTGATTAAGGATAACATTACGGCTGTGCTTAGGAAGGATGTTCCTGGGAATATGTTCAAGGAAGTTATTTGGGTGGAACTGAAAAGTTAGGAAGGGATGATCACTTTATTGGGATTGTACTATAGACCTACAATCGTCAATGGGAAATTGAGAAACAAATTTTTAAGGAGGTCTCAGTTATCTGTGAGAATAATAGGGGTTTTTAATTTTCTGAACAAAGACATGGGACGGCCATAGTGTTAAGGGTTTGGATAGACAGAAATTTGTGAAGTGTGAACAAGAAAATTTTCAGATTCAGTGTGTGGATGTACCTACCAGAGATGGTGCAAAATTTGAACCTATTCTTGGGAAATAAAGCAAGGTCAGTGACTGTAGTATCAGTGGGAGAGCACTTTGGGGTTAGTGAATATAATTCTATCAGTTTTAAATTAGTGATGGAAAAGGATAGACCAGATGTAAAAGTTAACGTTCTGTATTGGAAGAAGCTCAATTTTGATGGTATTAGGCAAGATGGGGTGGATGGGTTTGGGGGCATGGGGGTTGGTGGTGGGGTGGGGGTGTTTGTGGGGGTGGGGGGTTGGATGTTCGCAGGTAAAGGGATGGATGGAAAATGGGAAGGCTTCAAAAATGAGATCATGGAGTCCAGAGACATTATGTTCCTGTTAGGGTGAAGGGCAAGATTGGTGGTGTAGGGATTGCTTGATGACTAGAGAAATTGAAGTTTTGGTCAAGATAAAAAATGGAAACATATGTTGGGTACAGACAGCAGGGATTGAGTGGATCGCTAGAAGAGTACAAAGGCAATAGGAGTGCACTTAAGAGGGAAATAAGGAGGGCTAAAAGGGGATATGAAACAACTTTGGAAAATAGATTTAAGGAGAATCCAAAGAATACAAATACGTTAAAGACAAAAAAGTAACTAGGGAGAGAATAGGGTCCCTTAAAGATCAGTAAGGCCACCTGTATGTGGAATTGCAGGAAATGGGGGAGATGCTAAATGAGTATTTTGCATCAGTGTTTACTGTGGAAAAGGATATGGAAGATAGAGAATGTGGGGAAATAAATAATGACATCTTGAAAAATGCCCATGTTACAGGTGATGAACATCTTAAAACACGTTAAGATGGGTAAATCTCTACCTGATCAAGTGTACCCTAGAACTCTGTAGAAAGTGAGGGAAAATATTGCCTGGCTCTTTGATGAGATATTTGTATCGTCGATAGCCACAGGGGAGGTACTGGAAGACTGGAGGTTGACTAACATGATGCCATTATTTAAGGAAGATGGTAAGGCAAAAACAGGGAACTATAGACCAGTGAGTCTGATGTCGATGGAGGGTCTTCCTCCGTAGAGGAAGTATGTTGTTAAACTAGAAAGGGTTTAGAAAAAGTTTACAAGGATATTGCCAGGGTTGGAGGGTTTGAGCTATAGGGAAGAGGCTGAATAGGCTGGGGTTGTTTTCCCTGTAATAATGGAGCCTGAAATGTGACCTTTTCAGAGTCTATCAGGAAGGATGCAATCCTGAGAGGGGTGATCGGCAGTGGAAGCCAGCAGGTCAAAGCTTTCCTATACATGACCAACATTACCGTTTTCTGCTCAGATTCGCTGTCATTGCGCAGACTCATGGGCATCGGCAACTAATTTGAACTGGCCTCATGAGCCAAAGTAAATCAAGGCTAGAGCGATGGCTTGTTCTTTGGGAACTGGGCCAATCAAACCTTAATTTCCTTCACTATCAGGACAGATTATCTGAAGGTGACGGGAGTATGGTTCAGACGGTCCACGGTGTGCAAAAATCTTGGGAGAATCACATCACCAAAGTGAAGCAGAAACTGTTTTTTTTGACAACACAGTTCCCTCCCCATTGCGAAAAAGAAACCTAGTCATCAGGTGTGAGTCATTGTCTCTGTTATTTTACGTGGCGGAGTTCTGGCCCATCCCCCAAAATTGCACTATTCTAATCACCCAATCCATCCGTCACATCATCTGGAGGTCTAAGATGAACCGTGTCTGCAGGAACTCCATATACGAAACTCTGGATAAGGTGGGGGGGGGGGGGGGAATGGTGGTGAAATGAACAGCCCCAGCGTGGCTGTCATCCTGATAGCCACCTTTGTGTGCGGCTGCATCAAGCTGTGCGTAGACCCTCGGTATACAGACATCAAGTGTCACCATGTACTCATGTTCTACATCAGTGTTGCAAAGGCTAGAGACTGTCACACACTTCCTTCTGGATTGTGCCTTTGCTAAGGAAATCTAGCAAGGGATGCCAAGGTTCATTCTGAGCAGTTCAATGAGCCATCACTCTGTGGTCTATGGACTATTCCCTCAGACTCACACTGAGACAAACATCAACAGCACCCAGAGGACCATCAACTTAGTGAAAGAATGCCCTTTGGTCTATCCAAAAGTTATTGGGATTCCAGAGCAAGGAGTTGCAGACTGACGCATTCCAAATTTGAGGTCTATTTGCTGAGGGACGCACTAAAGCTTGGGGCAGCAGCCACCAAGGCACAATGGGAAAAGACTGTCTGAGGTCTTTCTGCTGAGATTAAACGGGGGTCTGTTCAGTTATTGGAACACCCCCATATCCTCTCACCCCAGTGCCTCAAAAATATATAAATATAATCTTCTACAAGTTAGAATTGCCCTAGGTTTGTTTGTTGAGTAGAGTCAAATTCCAATCTTTCTTTGTTTCTTCATTTTGCATTTGTGGCTATGTATGTATATAAAAGATATTTTTTTGAATAAAGTATGTATTTGAAATAAAAGAAATTTAGTAGAAATGGTTGCTGTGCTTTGAAGGGCACTTCCAGGTCTGCCCTGGTATCTGAAAAGCATCTTGAGCATAGTAGTGTTTTTTTCCATGAGTTATCTGTTGGTCATGTGTCATTTTTTGTGGCAACATTAGGCATCTGTAAGTATATTGCTGGTGGATATCCCTTAAGCAGTCTGCTGACAACTCTATTCCCAGATGCAAAGACATTTGGGATGGTTAACTGCCAAAAGGCACAAGCATTGTTACAGCTACTTTCAATATTTCATTTTGGATGTCAGCATCACTGACAAAATTAGCGTTTATTGCTTTTCAGAAAGTGGTGATAAGCAACCATCTTAAACCATTGTGGTCATTGTTTAGGTAATCATATTAGGAAAGGAGTTGCAAGTTGTTGACTCAATGATGGTGAAAGAATAGCAATATACTTCTACGCAGCATTTCATCAGCCATCTATCTATCATACTAATGTGTTAGATAAATCTGGCAAACCATTAAAGGCCTCAGTGGCAAAAAAGTGCTTTTGGGGTATGAGCGAGGGTGGGAGGGGTTACAGGTGCGATTGTGATGAGTCACAAGCAAGATGTAAATGTCTGTCAGAATACACTGATCTACGATTGTGTGACATGGAAGGAAGTTTATTCTCTGCCACAGCCTGTGTACTGAGCCTAATGTATTATCCGTTGCATCATTCTGCTATTACTCTTTCTTCTTTGAAACTACAAACTATTGACTGTAATGCTGCTATTGAGACTGTTCAATCTAATTAGAAACATTCTATGCTAATGGAAAGGCATCTGAAGTGCAGGTCAGATCTGACAACCTCCAAAGGGTGTAACATAACTTCTCAGTAAAAACACACTAAACAAACATTTTCTCATGTGCAAGTAGATAGTAGCTATGAATGCTGAGTATTTAGCAACACATTTCCCTGAGATTGTTTCAGGTACCTCTTTATGTGCTTGCTTATACTCGTCCTTGTGAGATCTGCAGATCTGTGGGTGAAGTCGTAGTAGATTCGCCAACTTTAAGTACATTTAAGTCGTCATTGGACAAGCATATGGACATACATGGAATAGTGTAGTTTAGATGGGCTTCAGAATGGTATGGCAAGTCAGCACAACATTGAGGGCCGAAGGGCCTGTACTGTGCTGTAATGTTCTATGTTCTAAGTAAGCTTTACGTAACAGAATATTCGTAGATATGTATGACTGTTGCCAGTTGATGCATGCAAATTACGCACTTGGAGAGAAGGAAGAAGTCTGAATTTATATTGAGATGTTAAAAGATTAAGAATGTGAGAAAAGACAAGAGAAGATTACCATTATTTGTGTTAAAAGGATACATTGAACTCATGAGTATACAGTTAAAAACTTCAAATCTTATATTAATTGTAAAACTATTGAACATGAAATTTGGCATATTTATGCATCTTACCACTTTTTGACTCTATGCTTTTTATAGCACGTTGATGGCTAGATGATAATGATGATAAAAGGTAAGAGTAAAGGTCACTGTGGTAGAATTTAGTTAATATGGATTTATGTTAATAATTAATTAGAGACATTTAAATGCAGTATATATACCATACTTAACTTCTACAAAATACAGATATGGTTTTCAATAGCTAAAATATTCACAATGAATTAATTTGCAAATATCAGTGAGACATAAAAGGAACCATTTGCACAAAATACAAATGCAACAGCATTCCCCTACTACATTCTGCATATTGTCAATGAAATACATAAAAATAGGCTTTTGTTGTACTTGATATATAATGTGTATGTGTTGGTTCATAGTTGGTTATGCAGGTAATGATTTATCCAAAAAGATAAGCAGGTATCGCAATTACATTATTTGGAATCAAATGAGGCAAGGTAGTTTTTAAATAAAGCATGCCAGCAGCTTTATAAAATGAAATCAGATTTTTCACTAGGAAACTGTTACCATTAGGCTTTTAGAATTATTTTCCAAAAGTTTTCAACATTTAAAAAAGGTTCTCATTTCATGTATTGTTGAATTCTTCTCATCGTGGTTCCTAATATTGGTTTGTTGAGATGTCTTAATTGCTCAACAAGTGTTCCTTACTTTAACAAAATCCTATTGGTTGCTGTTTGCTATTGTTGGCTTGACTCTTTTCCCAGTACATGTAAACAAATGCTTTGATTGCTATGTTGATAATGTTTTGGTCTTTATACAAGGCTATTAGATTAGATCTTTTAGTGTTCCATTTTGTTTTTACTCTGATTTCCTCAAAACAAATTTCTTGCTGGATTCACATGGCAAAAACATGCAAAAGTTAGCTTGAACAAAGTGATGACAACTCTTTGAAAGAAGAGGCTATTTTAAATTGATAGTAAACCAATCAAATGAGTGTTACAATGTGCAAAATATGCTCCCGAATAGCATCAGTTTAGTGCAAAATAAAAAAAAACTGTGAAAACTGGAAGTCATAAACAAAAACAGAAATTGCTGAAAAAACTCAGCAGGTTTGGCAGCATCTGTGGCGAGAAATCAGAGTTAATGTTTCAGGTCCAGTGACCCTTCTTCAGAAGGGTATTTTTTTAAGTTTAATGCAGTGTACTGAAAGCAAAGTGCAAAGGTTTTCAGGATTAAGGAGGCATGAAATTTTCAATTGGTGAACATGAAGAGATTACTGAGTTAACGTTTTGGGTCCAGTGACCCTTGGAAGGGTCACTGGACCCGAAACATTAACCCTGTTTTCTCCTTCACAGATGCTGCCAGACTTGCTGAGCTTTTCCAGCAACTTTGTTTTTGTTCCTGATTTACAGCACCTGCAGTTCTTTTGGTTTTTATGAACAGATTATCAATGTACAGTATAGTATAGTGATATAATTTCTGGGACTGAATGGAATAAAATGGAAAGGGAATTTGAAAATGGAGAAAGAGGTCAAAGTACCAGATTCATAGCCATACACAAGGATATTGATATGGATTAGAATGTATACAGTGAAAAGTAGGTTCTATATGCCCAGTAGCAGAAAGACCCAGACAATGTTTAGGCTGAGGGTGAAAAGTAACATTCACATAAGACAAATGCCAGAAATGATCATTTCCAATTTGAAACAATCTAAAAAAGCCCCTTGGCATTCAATGGTGTTTACCAGTGCTGAATCTCCTACTACGAGAAACCGGAGGTTACCATTGACTAGAACTTCAACTCGTCTCACCATTTAAGTAGGGTGTCTAAAAGAGCAGGTCAGAGGCTTGGAATACTGAAGTGAGTTAGTCACCTCCTGACTCCCAAAGCCACAAGACATGAAACTGATTGAATACTCAAATAAAAGCATAAGTACTTTGGATACTGGAAATCTGAAACAGACACAGAGAATGCTGAGAGCTAGTAGGAACTGCAGATGCTGAAGAATGGTGAACTCGTTTTAAAGAAGCCATACCAAATTTTTATTAACTTTTTTTCTCTCCACAGATGCTGCCAAACCTGCTGAACTTCTCCAGCATTCTCTTTGTGTGATGGAATACTCCCCTCTTGCGCGGATGACAGCAGTTTCCAATGACACTCACGAAGCTTGACAACAGTCAGGACAACACAGCCCACTTCATTGGCACTATATCCACAAGCATTCATTCTGTCTACCACTGATGCTCAGTAGCAGCAGTGTGTGCTATCTACAAGACATACAATGGAAATCCTCCACAGCTCCTAAGGCAACATTTTCCAAACCCATGAACACTTGCACCTACCATACCATCCTCAAGCTAGTCACTATCCTGACTTGGAAATTTATTGCTGTTCCTTCAATATCACAGGTCGACATCCTGGAATTCCCTCCCTGATAGCATTTTGCATCTGCTTAATGTACGTGGGGTGCAGCGGTTCAAGAAGTAAGCTCATAACTACCTCCTCAAGGGCAACAAGGGATGACAATAAATGTTGGCCTGCTCAGTGAAGCCCACATCCCATGAGAATTAAAATGAAAGTTATTCAGATCATGCATGTACCAAACATCTACAAAATATGGTGTAGCATGGTGATAGATCTTAGCCTAATCACAGTATGTACCAAGGTACAGAAAGTGGATGTACTATTGATGATTAGAAATATGGAGAATAATTTTATCTCCACAGATTGGGTGGATTTGGGATTTTTTTTCTTAAAAAGTCTCCAAACCAAAACCAATATATATTAAATCAGTCAACTTCTGGTTTTAATGAATGTGGTAGTGAGGGAGTGGTGAACAATCAAAACACTTTCAATTTTGATGAGGCTGGAAGTATCCAGTCTTAACTAACTTTCAGTTTCAACCCTGGTTTTCTGTGTTCCCCAAGCCTCAGAAAACTGGCAGTTAATAGGTGACAAGTACTGCTATATGGAAAATTGAAGTACCGTTTCAGCATGTTTATCACCAGAAGCTGCTGGAGCACTGCTTCTTAGTCAACAAAACATGCTTGCATTTCCCTCCGTGATGGGCCATCATCCTAAACTGCTGCCACATTCTCCATCATCCCTACCCAACTAGCAACTGAAATTCCAAACAATTGTCAAATCATAAGGAAGAGGTTCTTTGGCCCATTGAATCTGCACTGACAGAAAAAGCTATTCCCACTTTTCTCCATTTGTCCTATGGCCTTGAATGCTATACATTTCAAGTGCTCACCTTCCCCGCGCCCCCCCCCCCCCCCCCCCCCCATAGTCACTGAACAACTCCACAATTGCTGATCTCTGTGGGGTCAAAAACACCTTATGATCACTGAAGATTGAATCTCTGTCCTGGTGCTGATCTGACCACAAACCTACAAACCATATTGTTCCCACCCCCTTCTTTGTAGAACTGCACCCCTATAGCATATATTCACTGATGCTGAGCTGCAAACCTTTTCTCTCCCAACAAAGAGTTATGCCTGCTGAATTAGCCTGACTTTGGGAAAGGGGTCCCTTTGGGAAATGAGGCATGAATGTTATGGAATAAAAACTCTATTATATTCAGAAAAACACTGATATTCGAATTTTCCAACTAAAACAGCTACCTTCCCAATCACTAATTTGGAAATCTCACTTCTGTTATGATTAGGGTTATATTTCAACAATTTCAACAAACAAATTGTGATGCCTTAATAAAAACTGTTCAATAGTGTGGTCATTAATGTACTACAAAAATAAGGTGAGCTCTTTTTTAAGTAAAAAGAAAACGGGAAACAGGGTGTTAACAAAAGAAGTAAATTTGAGACACATACGTAAGTGATAATGAGAAGAAAAATCCGTGCACGACACAAAAAGAGAGAGGCAGAATGACTGGAAGATAAACAAGTTGATGGTAAAAGAAAAATTACATTATGAAATGCAATGATTACAGAAAGAAAGATAATTTATTTTTAAAAAAATCATGAATAACATCTTGCCAAATCAATCAATGAGAATAGAATACACTAAGTTCCTTTTTAAGTATTAATTGACCTTTCATTCGTCACTGCTTTTAAAAAGTTTTGACATTGGCTTTAAGCAAAAGAAATATTTGAAGGGTGCAGGTGTGATTTAATGCATGTGAGTGAGTACAGAAATAGAAAGTCAATTATTTTTGTAAAAGCAAATACATCAGCTTTGAACATTATTAACTCAATGTCATTTCAGTTGATACAATGTATTTTATCAACTATATAACACCTTTACATGGTTCAAAACCTTCACTAACTTGCGTGCTGATTCTTTTGGGCTTGATTTTGCAGTTATAGTCACACATGCACTTCAGCTTTCCTGCTTCTCTGATGCTGCTTGACCTGCTATGTTCATCTAGCCCAACACCTTGTTATTTCTATACTAGTACTGTGCCTTTCTTATCCGCAAGATATGTCGTCAAAGAAAGTAGACTCTGTGCCCACTGTACCTCTTGCACTTCAGCTACGGCCTCTTCAAACTTGACACCCACTGGAGGTTGCTGCTGATCCTGGGCCTATTGGCACCTTTGTTCCTCCTCCATTTCTCTGCGCTTTCATTGCACAGTAACAACAGCAATGGTAACTCCTGTTGTTGCTAAATAGATGATTCATACTTTCAGTGAACCTGTGTGGGAAATATAAGGAAAAGAAAGGTCCTTTGTAATGGGAGCAGCCAGCATTCCCCTCTTTCTCAAATGATAGTTTACCATACTCCTCCATGTAGAACATGAAGGACTCTGACAAGGAGAGTCGTGAGCGCCTTTACATGAACATTCACATTGGCACCTTATGCCGATGAGTATCGGACATGCCACGTAGCACAAAGCACATATAAGTGCTGTGGTCCTTTAAGATCTGGGTGAGGGGACAAAACCCGCAATGACAAGGCAAGTCAGTGATGTTGTAATTACCCAGCAGGTACAAAGTGAGTGAGAACTAAGAAAGAAGTGAAGATCCCTGGTTGAATTCATGAAATGGGTGTTTGTCTCCACACTCAAACTATCATTACAGCAACAGGACTCGGTTTGCTCCAAAGTGGAATGTGAAAGTGTATCAGAGATATGTCATCCCAGTAGGGAGAGGCTTGTATGTGTCTGATCCCAGCTTCTGTGGGTGACGGTGTATGCAGTCCATACCTATGAATCGTGCTCTGAGACACTGGTGACCAGAGCCCAAGAGGCCCTAAAGAGCAAATGTCAAGTTGGAGCTGTCAGGATCTACTATGACTTTCATGTTGGGAATTGATGCCATCTCATTTCTATTTGGTGGGCAAGAGAATGAGAAACTGTGCATGACACTATATTTTTCATGCTTACTAGTAATAATTTTGCAGGGCAGCATTTGGTTGTTTGCATTGCTGCCTCACGGCGCCAGGGACCCAGGTTCAATTGCACCCTTGGACAACTGTCCATGTGGAGTTTGCACATTCTCCCCATGTCTGCAAGGGGTTCCTCCTACAGTCCAAAGATGCGGATTGGCCATACTAAATTGCCCATAGTGTTCAGGGATGTGCAGATTAGGTGGGTTATAGGGAATGGGTCTGGGTGGGATGATCTGAGGGTTGGAGTGGACTTGTTTGGCCAAAGGGCCTATTTCCACATTGTAGGGATTCCATGATCTTGTCTCACTCTTCAATTCTTAGTTGAAAATTTGACTTTTTGCTCTTATGTTTGTGGAAAAACTCCTCACCTTTCTAACTTTCTCACTAATGCCCATATCATTCAGTTCATGACAGATTCTGTTCCATCTATTTAATTACTGACACAATTTCAAATTTTATTGAACAGCTCACTTCACTGAGCTGCTACTGAATTTGTCTATACTCTAATGTTGTTCAGCTGCATTAAGCAAATTCTGCTTGTGTGCTTCCTTCATTCAACCGTCAGCTGAATTGAACAATAAACGGTTCTCAGCAAATAATCTTAGATCTAATCTTTTCTCCTTTGGCACCATCACTCCATGAAAATCCCCTGAGCACTAACCTTCTGCAGTTGACTAATAACAACAACCTCTCTTTCAGTACTCATCCAGTTCCAATTTGTAATTAACTCCTCTATCTGAAAACATATAATTAAATTGAAACTAGAGAACTTTCCTAAATTTTATCCATCTCTGTGAAAATGTAGGCCACATTTGGTTTATCCTTAACCTGACTTTAAGATTTAGTATGCTTTTACAATTTTGCTTTTGATCTTTTGAAGTAAATGAGTTTTATAACCTTTAGAAGTATGCTAAATATTTATGACTAACTTAGCTTGAATTCCTAACAAAACAATCTCTTTGAAGGACCATTATTGCCAATAATTTAGGCACCACATCTGTAGCTCAATAAGCCCTTCTGCTATTTCTAAACCTACCTTTCCAGTTGTTACCCCATTACCCTAATTGTTTAAGTGCACAGGAATACCACATGGTTCAATTGCATTGATCCAATTATCTACTTGCAAACAACTCACCGAGCTACCGTTTCACACATTCACTGACATTATGTCTTCTCTATGGCAGGAGGAGTTTTCTAATAATACCTGGAGTAAATGCAGAAGACTGACTTATCTCCTTTGCCTTTTATTGAAAATCAAGGCACCCGGCACATCAAATAACATTGTGTATGGTCTGTGTTAGAATTGTGTGTGTTTATTTCCTTGGGTAAACAATAAACGTGTTACCTGGATATTTAGTACCAAACTTTGTGAACCTGCATCTAATCAGCCCATGAGTCTATGAATGTATGAATCAACCACTTGCTTCTGAGATATCAGGTTGGGGCCAAATTAAATCTTTCACAGCATAAAGGTAGATTTGTATGCACTTCTAACTTAAAGAATGGTGCATAACCTGTACCAGAACAAGCCATTGGTAGTGGACACAAAGGAGTAGCAAAAGACCTACATAGCCCAGTACTACATAAGCAAAATTCTCAACCAGTATTTCTAGATTCTGTTCAACTAAGAGTTCTGATGATTGATCAACCTTCAGGTTGTCTAATCTGTTTTAGACACCAGCGCTGGCCTTACATCATTTTCTGTTTTTATTTGAGATATACAGCATTTTCACTGATTAGGGTTATAGACTCACAAAAGTCTACAGCACAGAAAAGGCACTTTAGCCCATTGCATCCATGCCAATCAAAAATAACCACCTAATTATTCTAATCCCAGTAACTCATGTAATGTGATTTGTAGAACAGCAAAAACAACTAATTCTTGAGCAGTTAATACACAAAAAAAAATTATGTCAATTTCTGATGAGAAACTGGTTGAATATTAAGAAAGATTGTTCTGTATATAACCTGTAGAAATACATTATTGGACTTATCTGATTCACAGACAATTACTGGGTGATATGGGAGGGATACCATGAATAGAAATCTTATGAGTTGACTGTGAAATTCACAAACTTCATAGATTAACAAACATTTCCTTTACCAAGGATTTGTGTACATGTATTCTCAATATTTCAATTTCTGTCAGAAATAAATAAAGATTAAAATGGCCACCCAATTGGACAGGGTTGTTAAGAAAGCATATGGTGTTTTGGCTTTCATTAACAGGGGGATTGAGTTTAAGAGTCGTGAGATCTTGTTGCAGCTCTATAAAACTTTGGTTAGACCGCACTTGGAATACTGCGTCCAGTTCTGGGCGCCCTATTATAGGAAAGATGTGGATGCTTTGGAGAGGGTTCAGAGGAGGTTTACCAGGATGCTGCCTGGACTGGAGGGCTTATCTTATGAAGAGAGGTTGACTGAGCTCGGTCTCTTTTCATTGGAGAAAAGGAGGAGGAGAGGGGACCTAATTGAGGTATACAAGATAATGAGAGGCATAGATAGAGTTGATAGCCAGAGACTATTTCCCAGGGCAGAAATGGCTAGCACGAGGGGTCATAGTTTTAAGCTGGTTGGTGGAAAGTATAGAGGGGATGTCAGAGGCAGGTTCTTTACGCAGAGAGTTGTGAGAGCATGGAATGCGTTGCCAGCAGCAGTTGTGGAAGCAAGGTCATTGGGGTCATTTAAGAGACTGCTGGACATGTATATGGTCACAGAAATTTGAGGGTGCATACATGAGGATCAATGGTCGGCACAACATTGTGGGCTGAAGGGCCTGTTCTGTGCTGTACTGTTCTATGTTCTATCACAAAATCAAAAGAGTACCATTTTATGCAGTTGCTGGATATGACTGTGGAGTTGCTAGATTCTGAATCATCATTGTCTAAAAGAAATATAATGAATCCTGGAATGTGCTGTTTGCTATGTTTATTTTCTAACTTGTTTAGTGCAGAATAGTTATGATTTGAGACACAAATTCCTTCATTTCCAGGTAAATGGAACAGTAAGTAGACAATGCTTATAGTTGCCTTAATTTGACTGTGGTGCCTCAAATACTTTACTGAATATTTGATAAATTAAGCCAACTATTGCACCAGCAGAATTATTTAGGTTCGCCTGCATCAGTTTGTCTGAGAGTTATTTTGTGTTCATGTAGTTGGTTGTAAAGTAGTCAGACATATCTATGTGAATCTACTGAGTGTATTATTATTTCAAGGTTGGGATGGTACAGCTGGTGGGAAGCTGGCGAGAGTTCAGTGCTGCCTTGAAAGATGTAGCAAGTGGTTATCAAGGTAGCAATTTTCAAATAATGTACCATGTTGCATAGTCAGAAACAATAAGTTTCAAGATCACATCAATCCTAACCAAGTTTCTTGTCCTTGCCATAAGATGACATGGTTGATGATGTTAGGAGTATTTAGGGTCATGGTTCTGTGAGAATGCCTCATTATAGGAGCTGGGCTTTTCCCATTCTTTATTTTCATGTATATATTTATTATTCCACTAAAATATTAGTAAAATATCATAACAGTTTTATCATACCTTTCATAATTTCTTTGGCATACCAATCAATTTATGTACTTTCTCCTTTTAACTCATTTTAACTTTTAAGATAATCAGAGGTAAAAATCCATCAAACTTCAAACTTTTCAAAATGATTTATTTGAATCTCATTACAATACAGAAAACTTTACATATAGAAATTGTCCAATATTAATTACAAGTGTAACTTGAAACTCATAAAATCCAATTCTTCTTTTTTGAAAGACTGAGGTTACATGTCTTCCCACTGTGCTGGAAGTGGAGATATGGAGATTTATTCCCCTCTGCAAAGTACACACAGTATCAACAAGACATTCTGGCACTTCTTATGCCACCTTGAGCAGGATGCTTGTGTGGGCATCAAATGTGTATACGCCAGGAAAAAACAACTTAACTCATGTTAACTTGACAGCACATAGCCCTGCTAGTTGATGTAATGCTCATTGGCCAAATTTAGACCACAAAACTATATTGTACACATTCAGATAAAACTGTTACAATTATGAGTAGGAACCCTGAAGTACTATGGTCATTTTGAATTTGTAACTTCAAAAAGTGTTTTTTCAAAAGAGATACAGTCAGAAGAGGTTATGGATGTGAAATATATATCTGTGTGGAGAGAGAGAGAGGCCAATGGATGGCCACACTGATGGATGTGGAGGGAACTTCAAACAATAGCTTTTCAAAGGGGGAAGAGACATACAGAACAGACTGAAATGTGAACTCCCGTGACTACAAAGGCAGCAAGGGTTTGGACAGCTGGCTATCCCCAAGAGACAGATCCAAACCTTCTGTGTTTTCACTTTTGAAAAAAATACAAGAATAAAGATCAAATAATTATTTTCAATTCTGCTGCAGTATGTTAGCTTGTCTGAATGTTTGTACATGAACCAGTCTGGTTTCGAGTGTTGGCATGATGTGAACACCCCAGCCAAAAAACTATCCCTAGGACCCCTTGTATTGCAGATGTATAAAGTTTCTACTTATCTCTAAATGCTACAAAGAAACTATAAAAAGAAACAGGACAAAGTAATGACTCTCATACATCCTGAATGTTAGAATTCAATGACAATTAGATGGAATCAGAATCACAAAAATGCAGCAAACCTACGAAACCAAGGATCATGAAATCAATTGCTCAATTACCAATGGAACACAGCCAGTAACCTCAACCACAATTGCTGCAATGTTCAGGTCATTGTTGTTTGCAAACTATTCAGAGACTGATCCTCATATCTGATTTTTAATTCTTTTTATCTCTTTGGACTAACCTCTTATTTCTAATCTGTGTGTAGATATGTTGCAATGGTAATGATCCTAACATGTAATATCTAATAAAAAAATTACTTTAGCTAATTCAAGAAAGTCTGGTTAAATTGGCTCTATTTAAAGCATGTGTTCATTCTGGGAGAAAAACATACACATAGAAAGGGAGCCTTCTTAAACTAACCTTGTTTCAGACAATCGAGAAGGTATGTGAATAAAGAAGTGAAGCCAATTCTTCCCTCTTCACCAGAGAGTTTAACAGCTTTGGTTATCCTGTCTGGGAACTTAAAGAATGGGAACTTCACCCAGGGCCTCATCATAATGAATGCTCACCAAGGATCAGTGAAAGGGTACTTTGAGGGTCAGATGCTCAACTTGCAGGGAAGGTATGGTTTAAGAGCTTTTCTATTACAAAGCAATTCATATTTCATGGTAACAAAAACAGAAATTGCTGGAAAAATTCAGCAGGCCTGGCAGCATCTGTGGTGAGAAATCAGAGTTCTGAGGAAAGGTCACTCAACCCAAAATATTTCTCACCACAGATGCTGCCAGACCTCCTGAGCTTTTCCAGCAATTTCTTGTTCTAGGTATGATGGACTCCTTTCTGCACTGTAAGCTTCCATGATCATGATGTAAAAATATTAAGTATTGCATTAGCTGTGTATTCAAGACAAATGATTCTATGGGAATTTAAATAAAGCATTATCATTAAATAATTGCTTTAATCCTACTGTTTCATTCCATTTTATCTTTATTCTTTCAATGAAGGAGCTATGTACCAGATATCTCTATTTTGACATTGCAGATACGTATTAGTCACTCCAATAATTATGCTATTTATGAGGTTAGAAAAGGTGCACAGAACTGCATATAATCATTTCAGCTGAATCTATTTACATATTTCCAGACTAGCAATTAATAAAAAAGTGAATTGGAATCCTGCTAGTTATAAATATAAATAAAATCTGTAGTCTGCCTTTTAATACTGTTACCATATTCCTGGTATTTCAATGCTACATGATAATTTACCTCCTGGACTTCATACTGCTTGACCATGCTTGGTAATATAAATCATTTTAATGTTAGTGAAAGCAAAACAAATAGGCGTCTATGGGCAAACAGTACATTGACAAAACTAGATTAAATTTAGAGATGTGTAGGCCCTGTTTCTTATTAACAGTTTGCTTTGGGTTCTCCCCAAAGGAATGTAGAAAAACATAAATAATATGAAGGCAAGCTTCTATAAATGAAGACAGATATTTTAAATCAGTGACAATAGTCATAAACTAACTTGGGTGAATTATTCAGAAATCCTGTTGCTCTGATCTTCAGGAGTATTAGTTTCAATTTTATTCCTCCAGTTTTCTTACCTTCCACTTACAGGTGCTAGCTTTTTATGGAAAGTCTAAGGGCTGTCTGAGACCCATTCAAGTGGTTTCTCATTTTGAGTGAGACTACTCAGTGACAATTGGTAGGATCTTCACTTTCAGGATGCAGCAGAGCCAAGAGCTACCTTAACCTCAGTTAAAGCCTAAACACACACTTTAAGAGAGGAGCTGAAAGATTGGCTGATTTTACCATCTTCACTCGTCTTTTGGCTGCAAATGACCACTTAAACAAATTGTATTTTCTTTTGGAGGTGATTCTCCCTGTATCTTACTGAACTTGCCTCATAATGAGCTAGCTGGCATCTATGGCATCCCTCACATTTGCTTCTATCCCCATCTGACCACATGCTGTTCCTGGAGCAACTCACCAGTCTTTAGATATAAGCAGAAAAAACCAGCAACCTTGACACTCGCAACATATTTAAAAGCTTACTGCATTCTTGGATGTGCACTTGCACTCCTAAGCTGCCCTGCTCAGTGCTGGGCAGATTCTGAACCGGTCAGAGAAAGGGAATATAAGTGCTGCAAATAAGGGACATTCTATTTCCATAGGACCTTCAGAAGAGATCATACCCCAAGCCTCTGGCAGCCTTGTCTAAAATAGCCACCTGGGCCAGTGCTGTCCAACGGTACAGAAGGGTAGACAGTAGTGCAGGAAGCCTAAGTGCCAATATGTCTTTGTTGCAGCCTCGCATTCACTGTATCTCTTCTACTGTATGTACATCGCACCAAAGCTCTTGCTCACTATTCCTTGCCACATCTTTCCTCACCTGCACTCATCCTCTTCCAAACTTGTCTCCTACAGCCACAAATTAAGCCGACATGGCCTCTGCAATTCCTACTCACTAACTCAGAGCACATCTCTACATTTCCCCCACCAGCATTAACAGCTGTACCACCCATTTTCATCTTACTTGATATCTTCATTTCTCTATTACAGGAGAATATAGCCCTGTAGCATTAGACTTCTGAAAGAACAATGAACAAAGAACAATACAACACGGGAGCAGGACCTTTGGCCCTCCAAGCCTGTGTCACCATATTGTGCTCTTCCATACTGAAGCTGTCTTCACTTATAGGATCTGTATCTCCCTGTTCCCTTCCTAGACATGTACTCGTCCAGGCGTTTCTTGAATGCTGATATTGTGTCTGCTTTCACCACCTCCGTAAAGAGCACATTTCCACCTCCGTAAAGAACACATTTCAGGCACACACAGCCCTTTATGTGAAAAATTTGCTGAGTAAATCTCTTTTGAACTTACCTTGACCCTGCCCCTTGATCCCATGTCCCTGCTAATTGATCCCTGCAATCTGGGAAAAGGCCTTAGACTTTCCATTTTATCCATGCTGTTCTCAATCGTACAAACTTTTCTTAGATCGCCCCTTAACCCCCTGCCATCAGTAAAAACAAACACAATCCATCCAACCTTCCTTCACAGCGAAAATCCTCCATACCGGGCAACATCCTGATAAACCTCTCCATACCCTCTCCAAAGCATCCACAACCTTCTGGTAGTGTGGTGACCAGAATACACGTAATATTCCAGATGTAGCCTAACTAAAGTTCTATAGAGCTGCAACATAACTTGCCTACACTTATACTCAATGCCTCTTCCAATGAAGGCAAATATGCCATAGGCCTTTTCTACTATCCTATCTTTCTGAGCTGCCACCTTCAGTGACCTGTGGACTGCACACGCAGATACCTCTGCATATCAATACTCCAAAGGGTTCTGCCATTCACTATTTACTTTTGACCTGTACTTGACCTTCCAAAATGCATTACCTCACGTTTGTCCAGATTAACCTCCATCTGCTATTTCTCTGCCCATGTCTTCAACTGGTCTATATCCTGCTGTGTCTTCTGACAATCCTCCTCACTATCCGCACCTCTACCAATTTTTGCATGATCTGCAAACTTACTAATTAGACCTGCTACATTTTCTTCTAAATCATTTGTGTAGACCATGAACAGCAGAGGTCCTAGCATTGATCCCTGTGGAACGCCACTAGTCATAACTCTCCATTCCAAAAAGCATCCTTCTACTACTACCTTTTGTCTCCTATGACTAAGCCAATTCTGAATCTATCTTGCCAGCTCACATCTGATATCATGTGACTCCAACCTTTGAACAAATCTACTAAAAGGACTTCATCAATGTCTTCACTGAAGTCCATGTAGACAACATCAATTGCTTTTTCCCCATCAATCATCTTTGTTCGCCTCCTCAAAAAACTCAATCAAGTCACTAAGACATGGCCACACAAAACCATGCTGTCCGTTGCTAATAAGTCAATTTACCTCTAAATGCATATATACTTTGCTGCTTAGAATCTTTTACAGTAATTTCCCTAAAACCAACTTGAAGCTAATTTCCTGGAGTATCCCTATTTACCCTTCTCAAAACAAGGGCACACCAGTGGCTATTCTCTACTCCTCTGGAACCTCACCTGTGGCCAAAGAGGATACAAAGATATCAATGTCAATGTTTCAGCAAGTATATCTCTTGTCTTCCTAAATATTCTGGGATCGATCCCATCAAGAGCTGTGGACTTATCTAGAACATAGAACATTACAGCACAGTACAGGCCCTTCGGCCCTCGATGTTGTGCCGACCTGTCATACCGATCTCAAGCCCATCTAACCTACACTATTCCATGTACGTCCATATGCTTATCCAATGATGACTTAAATGTACCTAAAGTTGGCGAATCTACTACCGTTGCAGGCAAAACGTTCCATTCCCTTACTACTCTTTGGCCAGATATCAAACAAGTATATATGCAGAAAGGAGATAGAATGCTTGGTGTCATGGTACAAAGATAATAATCTCTTTCTTGATGTCTGCAAAATTAAAGAGCTAATCATTGACTTCAGGAAGAAAGGAGGAC
>NW_026728640.1:0-34807 GCF_030684315.1 Stegostoma tigrinum | reverse complement strand
ACTGGTTTCCTCTCCTGGAGTAATCAAAGACTGGGGAGCAGGAGCATGTTTAAACATAAGAGGGTCTCCCATTTAAAACAAAGAGCAGGAAGAATTCCTTCTGTCACTGTACAGTGTGGGCTGGGTCACTGAATATATTCAATGCTGAATTAGACAGATTTTGTCATTGACAAGGGTGTCAAAGGGAGCATGGCTCCGGAGTTAAATAGCCTCCACTTGCTTCTATTTCGAACGATCTTGTTGTGAAAGAAGATTGGGATGAGAACATGAAAGACAGCAAAGGCATGTCTGCATTCGTACAACTTACCTCACCACTTCAGGTAATCTGACGTGTTACCAATAAATGAAATACCTTTGGATTTATTGGAATAAAGGAAACACAACACTAAATTTAAGCAAAAGTCTGACAAACAAAGTAAATAACCAGTTAATCTGCACAATTGAAGATGTTTGAAAATCTACAAGGCACAAGTCAGGAGTGTGATGGGATACTCCCCACTTGCCTGGATGGGGGCAGCCCCAACAACCCTCAAGAAGCTCGACACCATCCAGGACAAAGCAGCCACTTGATTGGCACCACATCCACAAGGATCCACTCCCCCCACCACCGACACTCAGTAGCAGCAGTGTGTACTATCTACAAGATGCACTGCAGAAATTCACCAAAGACCCTCAGGCAGCACCTTCCAAATCCGCAGCTAGCATCCTGACTTGATAATATATTGCTGTTTCTTCAATGTTGTTGGGTCAATGAGGGGTGGGTAATAAATGGTGGCCCAGGTGGAAGTTTCCTCATGTGAGTCAATCCAGAATTACGGGGTTACAGCAGCCCCAAAAGGAAGAGTTGCCCTCACAGAACAGAGATGAGGAGAATTTTTTTTCCTCTCAGAGTGTTGTAAGGCTTTGGAATTCTTTGCCCAGAAGACAATGGAGGTGGAGGGCTACTGAATATTTTAAGAGAGACAGAAGCTCAATCACTGTGCATGATCAAAACAAATTGATAGGTTTCTGAAAAACAGTGACATGAAGAGATATGGAGAAAGTGTGGGAAAGTGGCACTGATGCAGAAGGCAAGCCATAAAGTCACTGAGTTATACGGCATGGAAGCAGACACTTCAGTCCAACTTGTCCCTGATAAACAAGCATCCTAGTCCCATTTGCCAGCATTGTTCCCAGATCCCTCTAAACCCTTCCTATTCATATACCCATCCAGGTGCTTCTTTTTTTGGCAACACTCTGTAGGGCCCTACCATAAACTGTATAAGTCCTGCCCGATTTGCCTTACCAACAGGCAACACCTCACATTTATCTAAATTATACTCCTCGGCCCATAGGCCCATCTGAAGATGATCCCGTTGTACTGTGGAATAATCCTCTGCACTGTCCATTACACCTTCAATTGTAGTCTCATCTGCAAACTCATTAACCATACGACCTATATTCACATCCAAATCATGTATACAATGACAAAAAGTCACGATTTAAACGAATGGTGGGGCAGAATCAGTTCCTGTTCCTATGTTGTGACAGGGCCATTGTAGCTGCGCAGGCAGCCGGAGTAGATTTTCTTCCCTAATGTTGTAATACGGTAGGCTCCAGGCACTACAGCACCATACACCCCAACAGATGGATCTCTGCTTCCCTCTGCTGGAATAGGCCCAGCACCGCACATGAGAACCAGTTGCAGTCACAACACAGAAAGCCAAATGGTTTACTTTGGTATGAATATGCCACACGAACCTGTTGTTTTGCTTACCTCCCCTCAACTGTAGGAGCACAGGGACAGGAGTAGACCACTTAGCCCACCATTTAATACAGTCACGGCTGCTTAAACACTTACCACTTACCTACATTATCCCTATAACCTTCATTACCAACGACACTCAAAAATCCAACCTCTAAAGATGTCTAATTCCTGATATTTTATAATTCAAATTCTACCACCTGCCACAGTGGGACTTGAACCCGATCCCCAGAAGATCTCCTGGGTTACTGACAGTATCAATATCCGATCGTGCCCCCTCAAGCCAAGTTCCATACTCCATTATTCCCTTCTCTGTTATGAGTGTATCAAATTTTCCCTCAGAAGAATGCACTGAGACTGCTTCAAACGCTCTATTCTGCAGCAATTCCATACTCGCAACACTATGTAGAAAGAAATCCTCTAAAATTCTATGCTCTTTCTCATGCACCAATTGTAAATGCTTGCTCTGGAGTCACTCAAAAGCAGGAATGGTTTCTGCGCACCCACCCTTTCAATTTCCTTCCCACATTTCAAGATCCCCATTGGGTGTCTTCAACACTGCACAGTATAGGTCCTAAGCTGCCACCATGCTCTGGCTGTAGCAGCTCCACAATCACGATGTAACATTTTCCGCAGTTTCTCCAATAACGTCTATTTAATATGAAGACTGGAGCTCACAGCGGCAAAACAAGCAATGCTAACGTGAGAAACAGCACAAGTGGTTAGGATTTGGAATACATCACTTGAGAGCATGCAGAAGGCTAAATCAATTGTGGCTTTCAGAAGAGAGTTGGTTAATTATTTGAAGTGGAAATATTTACAGGACTATGGCAGTACTGTCTGAGCTGGTCTTACAGAGAGCTGGAATCACAGACACACTCACCCCATCCTGTGGTATAGCCGCTCTCTGATTCTCTTATTCCACAAGTGTCATTGATGCAAATTGGCACATACTGACGTGGATACAGAACTGGCTACAGGGCAGGAAACGCTGAGGTGGGGGGATAGGGGGTTCTTTTTCAGGTCAATGATCTGTAATCAGTGGGCTTCCACAAGGATCAGTGCTGGGACCTCAACTGTTTATTGGTCTGTAGCCAAATTTGCAGACAATGTCAAAATGGGTGGAAAGGCAAACAGTTTACAGAGAAATACTGTATCAGAGATAATGGGAACTGCAGACGCTGGAGAATCCAAGATAACAAAGTGTGAGGCTGGATGAACACAGCAGGCCAAGCAGCATCTTAGGAGCAGAAAAGCTGACGTTTTAGGGGCTAGACCCTCTCTGATGAAGGGGCTAGATCCAAAACGTCAGCTTTTGTGCTCCTGAGATGCTGCTTGGCCTGCTGTGTTCATCCAGCCCCACACTTTGTTATCTTACAGAGAAATACTGATAGGTTAAGTAAGTAGGCAAAAAGTTGGTAATTGTGGGAAAACATGAAGTTGTTCTTTTTAGAAACAAGAACAAAAGAACACAGTATTATTTAAATGGAAAAAACAACTTCAGAAAGCTACAGGACAAAGGGATTTGGGACGTGAAACACAAAAAGCTAGCCCACAGGAGCAGCAGGTAGCCAGGAAGGCTAATGGAATGCTGGCCCTTACTACAACTGTACAAGGTGCTGGTGAGACCACATCTGGCGTACTGAGAGCAGTTTGGGCCCCCTTATTTAAGGAAAGATATTAATTCATTGATCATAGTTCAGAGAAGGTTCGCATGATGATTCCTGGTATGACGGGATTGTTGTATGTGCAAAGGTTAAACAGCCTTGGACTCTCACTCACTGGAGTTTAGGAGAATGAGCAGTGATATCATTGACACGTGTTGAATTCTTAAGGGCCTTGACAGGGTAAATACTGAGAGGATGTTTCCCCTCATGGCAGAGTCTAGAACCAGAGGGCACAGTGTCAGAATAGAGGAATAACAATTTAAGACTGAGATGAGGAGGTATTTCTTCTCTCAGGCTGTTGAGAACTTTAGGAACTCCTTGCTGCAGACAGCTGTCATGGTGGAGTCTTTCTGTATATTTAAAACTGGGTTAGACAGATTCTTAACCAGTCGGGCAATCAGGGGTTACAGGGAAAGGGCAGTAAAGTGGGCGTGAGGCATGTTGGATCAGACATGATCCTACTGAGTGACACCGTAGGTCTGAGGGGCTGAACAGCCTTCTCCTGTTCCTATTTCTTATGGTCTTGAATATGACCCTTTGCCGTTAATATGAGAGGGCACAGTAGGAGTCCATTTAGCTAATTCTGCCTAGGCAAGAGTTATCCAATGAGCTGTACTTCCTGTTGCTCTGAGCACATAATCTCATAAATGTTTGCTTTCCAACTGTTCATTCAATTTCCCTTTCGAACATTATCATCCTGTGTATTCCCACCCACCTAACGGCACTGCATTCCAGTTCATGACTTTCTGCAAATAAACAGACTTTGGAGTTTAAAAACAGCAGAGCAAAGGGAGAGTGTGCAACGAGACCACAGAGTGAGGGAAGAGTGTGCAGAGGGGCTGTGGAGCAACAGAGTTTGTGGAGTGAGGGGAGAGTGTGCAGTGGGGCCATAGACCAAGGGGAGAGTGTGCGGAGCGAGGAGAGAGTGTGCCAAGGGACTGTGGAGCGAAGGGAGAGTGTGCTGAGTGAGGGGAGAGTGTGCCAAGGGACTGTGGAGCAAGGAAAGGGCATGGAGAGGGAGTGCAGAGCATGGGGAAAGTGTGTAGAGGGACAGTGGAATGAGGGGAGAGTGCGCGCAGCAAGCAGAGAGAGAGTGGTGGGAGAGAAAATAAATGCTGTGTAATTTCCGTATCTCCTTTGGTTCAGTCTCCATAACTAAACTCAGCAGTATATTCTTTCTTGTTGATTTCTCACCCATGGAGACAGCAATGAATCCTACACTCTGTTTAAAATAATTCTGCTCCTACTCACCTTTCATTCCCTCTGTTGAAGTTGAGGGTACAATTATCCTCAAACATGAATTAGTAACAGGAGCAGGTCACTCAGACACTGGAGCCTGGCCCATCAGTCAATAAGTTCATGGCTAACCTGATTACTCTACTTCCCTGCCTACCCCTTCCCTCCCTCCCGATAAACTTTCACTCCTCCTTGTTTCCCGAGAATCCTTAAAAATAACCAAGGACTACTTCCACTGCCTTTTTTTAAGAAGACAATTTCAAAGACTCTCAAACACTTGTGAGAAAAAAAAATTTCATCAGTTTTAAATGGGTTCTTCCTGGATTCTTTTAAACAGTAACCTTTAATGTTAGATTCTCTCAGAAGAGGAATCACCCTCTTCACATCCACCCTTGGGATTTTGGGTCTCAAGTCACAAGTGGATAAGGTGGTTAAGAAGGCATATGACATGTTTGCCTTCATCAGCTGGGGCATAAAACATGGCAAGTCATGTTGCAGCTGTATAAAAGTTTAGTTAAGCGACATTTGCAATATTGAGTACAGTTCTGGTTGCCACACTACCAGAAGGACGTGGAGGCTCTGAAGAAGGTACAGAAACGGTTTAGAGTGTCTTAGCTATGAGGTGAGATTGGGCAAACTTGGTAAATTTTCACTCGAGCGTCAAAGGCTGAGGGATGGCCTGAAAGAAGTTTACAAAATTACGAGAGGCATGGATAGTTGGAGACTTTTTCCCAGGGTAGAAATGTCAGTTACTAGGGGAGATAGGTTTAAGGTACAAGGAGGTACGGTTAAAGAAGACGTGAGAGGCAGGATAGTAATTACCTGGAATGTGCTGCTGAAGGTGACAGAGACAGATGCATTAGCAACGTTTAAAAGGAATTTTGACAGACACATGAATAAGCAAGCAATAGAGGGATTCGGATTGCTTAGAAACCAAAGGTTTTTAGTTTAGAGAGGCATCGTGTATCAGTGTAAGCTTGGTGGGTCAAAGGGGCTGCTTCTATGCTGTACTGTATTTATTAATCTTCTAAACTCCAGCAGGTACAAGCCCAGACTTTTCAATCTTTCTTCATTATACAACCTGTCCATTCCAGGTATTAGTCTGGTGTATCTTTTGTTAAAGAAAGAGACTAATAGTGTACACAGTAGTACAGATGTGGTCTCGCTCAGATCACTGTATCACTGAATACTAACGTCCCAGAAATGAAAGCCTAACCCCTCACTACCCCCATTCCCCAGGATCCTGGTCATTAGAAATCTGATGTTGTCAGATTAGAAAACTGTACCTAAAAAAAAAAACCCTTTCAGAGATAGTAGGAGCTACAGATGCTGGAGAATCTGAGATAACAAGATGTAGAGCTGGATGAACACAGCAGGCCAAGCAGCATCAGAGGACCAAAACGTCAGCTTTCCTCTGAAGCTGCTTGGCCTGTGTTCATCCAGCTCCACACCTTGTTATCCTTAAAAAACCCCATCGGCTTTACTCATGTTGTTTGTATAAGCTGTATCAATTTATGGTTGTGGATTAAAATGAGGAAAATAAAAGATGGTTTTCTCACACCAAAAGGCTATGGAAGGAATTGCTGTACTTCCAAAAGCAAGTTGCTGAATCTCATTGTACATGGTGTTTACATTGCTGATTGGTTCAGACAGGAGGTAAGATATCTGCGGATGGCACAGCACCAGGAGGCAGTGTTTACACAGTACAGCTTGGCCAGCAACAGGTAGCTGATTTATTTGTGCAGCTGTGACCAGCTGTAGATACCGAAGCTGAACAGCTGGATGACACCTCTTTGATTAGCAGCTAGACAGTTTATGGCTGTGAATAATACAGTGGGGAGCCTTTAGATTGCTAGGGGGGCAAGTGGTGTTGTGTGTGCCTCTTTCTCTCTGCAGTAAAAATACCTGAAGCCTGAAGAAAGCCTGCTATTTTCTCCCACCAGCTGCTGTAACATGCTGTCTTTAACCAGTAACAAAGAGACTTTGTAGTGAGTGTGCTAATCACTCTGTGCCTCCCCCTCTGAAGTAGTGAAAACAATCTGGGAAAAAGCGATTGAAAAACAGACGGTCCTGGCAAACTCAGAGAATGCTGCAGACTGGTGCTTTTGAACTGAGTTTCCCAGGTTTTATCCCGCTACATATAAAATCATTTTTTTCTGTACATCTGTCTGTATTTATGTCGGAGTTTTAAAAAGGGATTAGAGTTTTATCTTGTGAGCTATAGGCTGCTAGATCACAGCGGGTTTTTTGTGATTAGAGTTTATTTATTTCTAATAAACAGTAGTTCTTGTTAAAAACTGGGACTTGTCGGTGTATCCTGTTAACTGGGTTAACTGAGGACATTGTGCACTTTGATTAAATCATTAACTGCTGCAGTGATCCTGGGAATAGCTGGGATCGAGAACAAGTTTCTCAAAAAGCTCGCAACTGCTTTAGGGAAGGAAATCTGCCATCCTTACCCAATCTAGCTTGTACGTGACTCCAAACCACCATGAATGTTCCCCTCACTTTGATGTGATGCGTGTGCCAGCTGGTCACCTATAGGGTTCCTTGAAGATTGAGGCACAGTTGCAGAGGGGAGCGTTCCTTGTATCCAGCTATTTGGTCCTGTGCAGCCAGTTCCTCATTACTACAGAGCCATACACCCATTCAGCCTCAAGGGAAAACTGTCCTCAGCAACATAGTTCATTCTTAACCACTTTCAAATGGCCCAGAAACTGTTTTCTTCAAAATAAAACTTCTCAAGGCAATTAAAACCTCAACTGACAGAAACTGATCTGTTTTTCTAATCTTTGTTTGGGGATATATATTGAACAAAGCCATCGGCAAGAGATGCTGTGGGGGTGCCAGTGTTGGTGTCATGTGATTTCTGACCTCATCAGTAAGGGAATCAAGGATTCTGGGAAACAGGCAGGAGCATAGGGTGGAGGATAAGCAGATCAGCCATGATCTCCATTGAATGGCTGAGCACACTTGATGGGCTACACGGTCCACTTCTGCTCCATTGCCTTATGATCTTATGGCCCTGGGAGAGCTTATTGCTGGTCTCAGAATGTTGGCAGGAAATTCACCAGCAGTTAAGCAGGTTTTGATTGAATGTGTTATGTAAAAAACTGATTAGCAGTGACTACGATTGATGGGTAACATTAACCATTGCCCTGAGGTGATACAGAAATAGTATCACAGGAGGAAGTAACTGATTACTTGGCTGTGTGGGTGCCCATGTGCACGTTAATATAATCATAAAGCACCAGCAAATCTTCCCTGGCGCTGAACAAGAAACGCCAGCAGAAGAATTGCTGTTTTATAACAAAGTCGTGCTGACGCCATCTGGGAAATGGTATCAGATTATTGACGTACAAAGTCTGATTCACTCCAATCCTGCCTACAAACAACAATAACGAGAACCCAAAATAATAAAATGTGAGGCTGGATGAACACAGCAGGCCAAGCAGCATCTCAGGAGCACAAAAGCTGACGTTTCAGGCCTAGACCCTTCATCAGAGAGGGGGATGGGGGGAGGGAACTGGAATAAATAGGGAGAGAGGGGGAGGCGGACCGAAGATGGAGAGTAAAGAAGATAAGTGGAGAGAGTGTAGGTGGGGAGGTAGGGAGGGGATAGGTCAGTCCAGGGGAGACGGACAGGTCAAGGAGGTGGGATGAGGTTAGTAGGTAGCTGGGGGTGCGGCTTGGGGTGGGAGGAAGGGATGGGTGAGAGGAAGAACCGGTTAGGGAGGCAGAGACAGGTTGGACTGGTTTTGGGATGCAGTGGGTGGGGGGGAAGAGCTGGGCTGGTTGTGTGGTGCAGTGGGGGGAGGGGATGAACTGGGCTGGTTTAGGGATGCAGTAGGGGAAGGGGAGATTTTGAAACTGGTGAAGTCCACATTGATACCATTAGGCTGCAGGGTTCCCAGGCGGAATATGAGTTGCTGTTCCTGCAACCTTCGGGTGGCATCATTGTGGCACTGCAGGAGGCCCATGATGGACATGTCATCTAGAGAATGGGAGGGGGAGTGGAAATGGTTTGCGACTGGGAGGTGCAGTTGTTTGTTGCGAACTGAGCGGAGGTGTTCTGCAAAGCGGTCCCCGAGCCTCCGCTGGGTTTCCCCAATGTAGAGGAAGCCGCACCGGGTACAGTGGATGCAGTATACCACATTGGCAGATGTGCAGGTGAACCTCTGCTTAATGTGGAATGTCATCTTGGGGCCTGGGATGGGGGTGAGGGAGGAGGTGTGGGGACAAGAGTAGCATTTCCTGCGGTTGCAGGGGAAGGTGCCGGGTGTGGTGGGGTTGGAGGGCAGTGTGGAGCGAACAAGGGAGTCACGGAGAGAGTGGTCTCTCCGGAAAGCGGACAGGGGAGGGGATGGAAAAATGTCTTGGGTGGTGGGGTCGGATTGTAAATGGCGGAAGTGTGGCGAAAATGAGGTGTTGGGGGCCAGGGAATTGGAAGTCCTGGAGGAGGTGGAGGGCGTGGGTGGTGTCATGGACGTAGGTCGGGAGCTCCTGGACCAAAGGGGAGAAAATGGAGTCCAGATAGGTGGAGATGAGTTTGGTGGGGCAGGAACAGGCTGAGACGATGGGTCGACCAGGGCAGGCAGGTTTGTGGATTTTGGGAAGGAGATAGAAACAGGCCGTGCGGGGTTGGGGAACAATGAGGTTGGAGGCTGTGGGTGGGAGGTCCCCTGAGGTGATGAGGTCGTGAATGGTGTTGGAGATGATGGTTTGGTGCTCGGGTGTGGGGTCATGATCGAGGGGGCGGTAGGAGGTGGTGTCAGAGAGTTGGCATTTGGCGTCGGTGACATAGAGGTCAGTGCGCCATACTACCACTGCGCCACCCTTGTCTGTGGGTTTGATGGTGAGGTTGGGGTGGGAGCGGAGGGAGCGGAGGGCTGCCTGTTCTGCGGGGGAGAGGTTGGAGTGGGTGAGAGGGGTGGAGAGGTTGAGGCGGTTAATGTCTCGACGGCAGTTGGAGATGAAGAGGTCGAGGGAGGGTAGGAGGCCTGGGGGTGGTGTCCAGGAGGAGGACTTGTGTTGGAAGCGGGTGAAGGGGTCAGTGGAGGGAGGGTTAGGCTCCTGGTTGAAGAAGTAAGCATGGAGGCGAAGGCAGCGGAAAACCTGTTCTATGTCCAAACGTGACTGGTATTCGTTGATGTGTGGTTGTAGGGGGACAAAGGTGAGCCCCTTGCTTCGGACTGACCGTTCGTCCTCAGTCAGTGAGAGGTCTGGGGGGATGGTGAAGATTCGGCAGGGTTTAGTGTGGCTGTCTTCTCTGGGGTTGCTGGCTGTGGAGGTTGTGGGCGGAGCGATGATGTCGACGGCTGTGGGCGGGGTTCCGCCGGCATCGGCCGTGTGCTTAAGTATATACAGTGTATAAGGTATGTTGTTTCAAAAGGAGTGACATGTAGTTATGAGGATGCTTTTACTTTAAAAATGTCAAAAAGTCCTGTGGAACAGTGGCCTAAACGAAACCAGCTCCAAGAAGGTGTAGAGCTGGATGAACACATCAGGGCAAGCAGCATCAGAGGAGCAGGAAGGCTGACGTTTTGGGTCCAGACCCTTATTCTGAAATGATTTCTGAAAAAGGGTCTGGGCCCGAAACGTTAGCCTCCCTGCTCCTCTGATGCTGCTTGCCCTGATGTGTTCATCCAGCTCTACACCTTGTTATCTCAGATTCTCCAGCATCTGTAGCTCCGACTATCTCAGTTCCAAGAAGGTATGTGATTTGCATCCAGGGCATGGGAGAATCCCTGGAATAATGCCCTGGATTAAGATGGTTTGGGGTATAATTTAAACCATCTAATAAAAACAGAATATGTTGGATGCCATAAATCTGAAACAAAAATGAAGGATACTGGAGAAACTCAGCAGGTCAGGCAGCATCTGTGGAGAGAGAAACCGAGTTAACGTCTCCAGTCCGATATGAGTCTTCTTCGGAACTGAGTTGACTGAGTACTTTGAAGGTAGCGCTGGATTGATTCTTGTTAGGAAGGGGAATTGAAACGTTATTGGGCATATAAAAGGAGCGTGGAATTAAAACTCAAATCAATCAGCCATGAATCTTAAATGCAGAACAGATACAAAGGCTGGAAAAGGCAAACAGAAGATGAGGAAAGGGTGGCAGGCTTCACTCAGTTTGTAAAATCTGCTTCAAACATATTAATAGTAAAAGGTTAGTGAAGGATAGATTGGGGCCCATAAGGAACAAGCAGGTCAAACTGCTCACTGAAGCAGAGGGTACGAGAGGGTTGAAATGAGTACTTTGCTTCTGACTTTACCAAATTATAAAATGCAGATAATAGCCCTGTTGAAAACATGGGTGTTGAGCAACTAAGCAGGTACAGTGATTGATAAAGAAGAGGGGCTAAAAAGGCTGGCAGCACTCCAGGTACAGAAGTTGCCAGGCCCAGGTGCCAGGCCTAGATTGTTGAGAGGGTAATGGGGGCAAACTAAGGAGCCATTGACAGAAATTCTCCAGGTCTTTCTCATCACAGGATTAGTCCTAGGGGACCATAGGATTGCAAACCATTGTTTAAGAAAGAAGCAAAGGATAACCCAGGAAACTACAGACCTCGTGGCTTGATATCATCAGAGAGAAAACCAATGGAGGCCATAATGTGGGATAAGGTAATATATACTTAGGAAAAAATAAGTTAATACTAGACAGTCAATGTGGTCTTGTCAAGGGCATCGTGTCTGACAAATCTGGTTGAGTGCTTTGATGAGGTGACACAAAGCAGTGGTTGAGGGCAGTGCTGTGTAAACATAGAAACATAGAAAATAGGAGCAGGAGTAGGCCATTTGGCCTTTCAAGCCTGATTCAGCATTCAACACAATCACGGCTGATCATGCAATCTCAGTGTCCCATTCCTGCTTTCTCCCGATACCCCGTGATGCCTTTAACTGGAAGGGCCGTGTCCAGCTCCCATTTGAATATATCTAACAAACTGGCCTCAACAGCTTCCTGTGGTAGAGAATTCCAAAGATTCACAACTCTCTGAGTGAAGAAATTCTTCCACATTTCAGTCCTGTAGGCTTAACCCTTAGACTGTGACCTCTAGTTTTCGATTTCCCCAACATGGGGAACATTCTTCCTACATCTAGGATATCCAGGCCCATCAGGATTTTATATGCTTCTATGAGACACCCCTTCATTCTTCATAATTCCAGTAAGTACGAGCTCAGTTGATCCAGTCTTTCTCCATATGTTAGCCTTGCCATCCTAGGAATCAGTCTGGTGAACCTTTGCTGGACTCCCTCAATAGCAAGAATGTCCCTCCTCAGACTAGGAGACCAAAAATGCACATAATACTCAAGGTATGGCTTCACCAAGGCCCTGTATAACTGCAGCAAGACATCTTCGCTCCAATACTCAAAATTCTCTGGCTATGAAGGTCAGAATGCTATTAGCTTTCCTCACTGCCTGCTGCAGCTGCACGCAAACTTCAGCAACTGTTCCACCATGACACCCAGATCTCATTGCACCTCACCCTTTCCTAAACTGCCACCAATCAGAAAATAAGCTGCCTTCCTGTTTTTGTGACCAAAGGGGATAACCTCACATTTATCCACATTATTTTGCATTTGCCAAGTATTTGCACACTCAGCCAGTCTGTCCAAGTCACCCTGCAGCCTCTTAACCTTCTCCTCACAGAGCACATTGCCACCCAGCTTAGTGTCATCAATGCAGCAATTTGGAGATGCTGCATTCAATTCCTTTGTCCAAATTGTTAATGTATAATGTGAACAGCTGGGGTCCCAACATTGAGCACTGCAGTCCCCCACTTGTTACTGCCTGTCACTCTGAAAAGATTTTGTACATTTGGTACAATCACAATGGGCTGATTGGGCTCCTTCCTGTACTTTCAAATTCAATGATTCAATGAATATTGAATGGCAGAGGAGACTCAATGGGACGAATGGACTATTTCTGCTCCTAACTGTGTGTTTGTATGTTCATTTTGTATAAGGAATGGATTCTCTGAGTGTGCCTAAACCAAGCTGGTGCTTGACTGGTCTGTGTGGTAATTCCCCCAATTTTAGTACAATCCCCCAGATCTCAGTTGCGGGGGTGGGGGTCGGCTTTGCAGTATTGACAGGGTTGGCTTTTCCACCATCAGTCTAAGTCCATGTCATTTAATATTTTCCATTTCATTTCTTCCCTTAAAGTTTGTAATTGTTAGTGTAGTGTATCACTTGGCCATTTCAGGGGCAGTCAGATTCTACCAAATTACCGTAGGTTTGGAGTCACATGAAGGCCAGACCAGGTAAGGAAGACAGAATTCTATGTTTAAAGAGCATTAATGAACCAGATGAGTTTTTACAAAAGTCAACAAGGGCTTTGTTGTCACCAGACGACTGCTTATTGATCGCATTCAGTTATAACTCAGTTGATTTCACTACTGGCTAGTGGGAATGAAAGCCGAGTTTATACTGAGGCCAGTTAGATTACTATTACCACTGCCTCACCATGCTGATTCCCCCCAATTAGAGATGGCCACTAAATGCTGGCCTTGCTGTCCATGCCTAGATCCCACGAAAGCACAAAGTGACACTTCACTCCCAGTTCCTCACTCACTAACCCATGTCGCTGTCCAGACCCCCAGAAATAAAATCAATGGCCCTCCAGGGTCTGGGGTCAGTGACGGAGGGGGCTACTAAGCAAAGACCACTGTGGCTGAGAATTCAGATGTTGTCAAGCACTGCCAAGCTCACCTTCCATTCTCGGACAGGAAGATGCCCTCTTCCTTCAGTCTCTTGCTCTTCACTGTGCAGTCTTCCAGCAAAGCTTTCCGCTGCCTTTTGGTCACATGCAACCAATCCACATCAGATTCAACCAGCCCGTCATCCACAGCTGCTGCCTCAAAGTTCTGCGAGGCGACCTTAGACACTTTTTCTCCAGCTTTCCGCTTCCAACCAAAGGATGTCATCCTGTACGAGTGAGAGAGCAGGAGAAAAAATGAGAGAGTTAGCATTACCAAGTGAGGGAGTGTGACAGAGAATCAACGCAAGCACAAGTGAGACAGTAAGTGTAACAGACAGAGCAAGGGGAGAACGAGACAAACAGCGCAAGACTGTGTGTGAGGGAGAAGGATCAGGCGAGAGAGCAAGACAGTGTAAGAAAGGCTGAGTGGCAGAGACACAGTGAGGAAGTGTGGGACACAGTGAGTGAGAAAGTGAGATGTAGAGAGTGAGAGTTTAATGCAGAGAGCAGGAGACATAAAGAGAGGAAGAGTGAGAGATTGACAGACACAGCAAGTGAGAGAGTGACAGAAACAGAGTCTGAGGGAAAGAGACAGAGAGAGAGAGAGAGATGGACAGAGAGAGGGGAAGATACAGACAAAGAAGTCACACAGAAAGAAAGACAGGGCACGAGAGAGAGACACACAGACTGAGAGGTCTCACATTGAAAGAGAGAGATATTCAGGCAGAGAGGGAGAGAAAGAGAGAGAGAGAATCAGAGGCAGAAGTAGAATGATAAGGAAGTGCAACAGAGGAGGCAGACAAAGAAGGAAAGAGCAGCTTGAAGTGAGGAGAAGGAGAATAGACAGAGTAAGAGAGAGCGATAAAGACACCAAGTGAAAAAAGAGGACATTCAAGATTCAGAGCCAATGAAGGTACAGCAAAGGAGAAGCAGAGGAAGAAGACAACAGAGTATGAGATAGAGAAGGCAACAGTTCTAAACAAAACAATGAAACTATAGAGTTAATGATTACAGAGAGACACATGTAGATGATCAGACAGAATGGGGGTCTTCAATTATTGCAGAACGTAACATTCTTACAAATTTAGGAATCATTCTTTCACACCTATACATGTCCTTGTCAAAAGAGCAAAACTGTATTTTCTGAACTTCAACCTTGATAAATAGAATGGGGGCAAAGCAGGAAGCCCCTTCACTGAACATTTCTCATGATTTCATGTTTCACAGAATACCAGGCGAACAATGATGTAAATGCTGAAAACACTCAACAGTTCTGGCAGCTCTAATGGAGAAGGAAACAAACTTCCTGTGTGAGGTCAGTAGCTTTTCAGCAGACCTGCCAATAATTTCAGAAAATGCTATAAATATTTAAGATCTAACCACAAGATAAATTGTCCATAGTGCAGCTTTTTGTAAACTCCAAAAAACCTCAACAATTCAAGAAGGCAGTTTATCATCACTAAGGTTCTTCAGTAGATTTAAAGCTTGAGAGGAGACTGATGGGGTGGTACGTGACCAGATTGAATCTGTCCTGCTTTTCATGTACAGGATATACCTGGGCAATTTTCTATATTGTCTGGTAGATGCCAGTGTTGAAACTGTACTGCAATAGCTTGGCTTGAGGAGCAAGTTCCGGAGCACAATTCTTCAGTACTATTGCACAGAATGTCGTCAGGACCCGTAGCTTTGCAGTATCCCGTGTCTCCAACCATTTCTTGATATCACATAGAGTGAATCAAACTGGCTGAAGACTGGTGTCTATAATGCTGAGGGCCACTGGAGGAGGCCGAGATGGATCATCAACATGGCACTTCAGGCTGAAGATTGCTGTGAATGCTTCAGCCTTGTCTTTTGCACTGATGCACTGGGCTCTTCCATCATCGAGGATGGGACTATTTGTGGAGCCTCCTCCTCCATTGATTTGTCCACCACCATTCACAACTGGATTGGCAGGACTGCAGAGTTTAGATCTGACCTGTTGGTTGTGGGATCGCTTAGCTCTGTCTATTACTTGCTGCTCTTGCTGTTTGGTGTTGAAGTAGTCCTGTTTGGTGGCTTCACCAGGTTGATACTGCACTTTCAGGTATGCCTGGTGATGCTCCTGGCATGCCCTCCTGCACTCTGCATTGAAACAGGGTTGATCCTCTGGCCTGATGGTAATGGTTGATATACTGGGTATATACGCTGGCGTATAATTCTGTGGTTGATGGCCCACGGTGCCTCCTGGATGCCCAGCATTGAGTTGCTAGATCTGTTTGAAGTCTGTCCCATTTGGCACAGTGACAGTGCCTCACAACACGATGGAGGCTGTTCTCAATGTGAAGGCGGGACTTTGTCTCCACAAGGACTGTGCGATGGTCACTCTTACCGATACTGTCATGGACAGATGCACCTGCAGCTGGCAGATTGGTAAGGATGAGCTCAGGTATGTTTTCCCCTCTTGTTGGTTCCCTCACCACCTGCCACAGACACAGCCTAGCAGCTATGTCCTGTACGACCCAAGCAGCTTGATCAGTAGTACTGGTGCTGAGCCACTCTTGGTGGTGGACATTGAAATCTCCCACCCAGCATACATTTTGTGCCCTTGTCATCCTCAATGCTTCCTTTAAGTGTTGTTCAATATGGAGGAGTACAGATTCATCAGCTGTGGGAGGAGGGTTTTTTTGCTTCATTCACAGGATTTTCACATTGCTGACCAGGCAGCATTTATTGCCCATCCCTAATTTCCCAGACAGCAGTTAAGAGCAAACTACATTGCTGTGGGTCTGGAGTCACATGTCGGCCAGACCAGGTAAGAATGACAGATTTCCTTCACCGAAGGACATTAGTGAACCAGATGGATTTTTCCGACAATCAGCAATGGATTCACGGCTATCATAAGACTGTTAATTCCAGATATTTATTGAATTCGAATTCCACCATCTGCCAGGGCAGGATTTGAACCCAGCTCCCCAGGATGTTATCTGGGTCTCTGGATTAACAGTCCAGTGATAATACCGCTCGGCCATTGTTTGTACCTGCAGTACATGGTAATCAGCAGGAGTTTTGTTTGCCCACATTTAACCTGAAGCCATGAGACTTCATGGAGTCAAGGTAAATGTTGAAGATTCCCAGGGCAGTTCCTTCCCACCTGTATCCCACTGTGCCACCACTTCTGCTGGGTCTATCCTGCCAATAAGATAGGGCATATCCAGGGATGGTGATGGTGGTGTTTGGGACATTGTCTGTAAGGTATGATTCTGTGAGTATGACTGTGTCTAGCTGTTGCTTGACTAGGCTCTGAGACAGCTCTCCCAATTTTGGCACTAACCCCCAGATGTTAGTGAGGAAGACTCTGCAGGATCAACAGCGCTGTTTCTGCCGTTGTCTTTTCGGGTGCCTACATCGATCAGAAGTGATCTGTCCAGTTTCATTTCTTTGAGGCTTTGTAGTGAGTTATACAACTGAGTGGCTTGTAAGGCCGTTTCAGGGGGCAGTTGAGTGTCACCCACATTGCTGTCTGGAGTCATCTCTGGAGACACATGTAGACCAGACACAGTAAGGACGGCAGATTTCCTTCCCTAAAGGACATTGGTGAACCAGATGGCAAACCAACAATCCACAATGGTTAGAGATACTGGGAACAGCAGAAGCTGGAGAATCCGAGATAACAAAGTGTGGAGCTGGATGAAAGGTCTAGGCCCGAAATGTCAGCTTTTGTGCTCCTAAGATACTGCTGGCCTGCTGTGTTCATCCAACTTCACAATTTGTTATCTCTAATCCACAATGGTTTCATGGAAATCAGTAGATTCTTTATTCCAGACATTTTTTTAATTTGTATTCAAATTGCACCATCTGCCATGTCAGGATTCACAGAATCATGGAATCCCTACAGTGTGGAAACAGGCCCTTCAGCCAACAAGTCCACACCGATCCAGACCAATCCCCCTATGAGCCACCTGATCTACACATCCCTGAACACTACGGGCAATTTAGCTTGGCCAATCCACCTAGCCTGCACATCTTTGCAGTGTGGGAGGAAAATGGAGCACCCAGAGGAAACCCAAGCAGACACGGGGGAGAATGTGCAAACTCCACGCAGACAGTCTCCCAAGAGTGGAATTGAACCCGGGTCCCTGGTGCTGTGAGGCTGCAGTGCTAACCAGAGTCACCGTGCCACGCTGAACCAAGGTCCCCAGAACATTTGCTGGGTTTCTGGATTAATAGTCTAGCAATAATACCACTAGGTCATTGCTTACCCTTGCTACCCTTTTAACTCTTCATAGCTAAAATCTCCCATACCAGGCAACGTCCTGGTAAACCTTTCCTGTATCCTCTCCAAAGCTTTCACATTCATACTGTGGTGACCAGAACTGTGCAATATCCCAAGTGTGGCCTAACTAATGTTCTATAACGCTGTAACATAACTTGTCTATCCTTATACTTAATGCCCTTTCCAATGAAGGCAAGCATGCCATAGACCTTTTTTACAACCTTACCTACCTATGCTACTACCTTCAGTGATCTGTGGACCTGCACACCCAGATCCCTCTGCATATCAATCCTCCTTAGGTTTCTGCCATTCACTGACTAATTTCTATCTGTACTTCACCTTCCAAAATGCATCAGCTCACATTTGTCCCAATTAAACTCCACCTGCCATTTCTACACCCATGCCTCCAGTTGATCTATATCTTGCTGTATCCACCGACAAGCCTCTTCACTATCCAAACTCCACCAATCTTTGTATCATCCGCAAACTTACTACTTAGCCCAGCTGCGTATTCTGCCAAATTATTTATGCAGATCACAAACAGCAGGGACATGAGGGATGTTGAAGTTATAGAAACATTTGTGAATGCTCTCAGGCAGGTCGATATAATGATCGAGGAAGTGTTGAAATGTTTCAGTGGACTGGAGAATGGCCAATGATATTCCTTTGCTTCAGAACAGAAACAGAGATAATCCACATGTTTACAGACCAGTGAGCCTTAGGTCAGTGGTAGGAAAGCTATTGGAGAAGATACTGAGAGACAGACTTTATTCACATTGGCCAGAGCATTGAATATAAATGTTGGCAGGTTATGTTACAGCTGCATAAAACTTCAGTTAAGTCACATTTGGAATATTGCGTGCAGTTCTGGTCTCCACACTACCAGAAGAACGTGCATGTTTTGAAGACGGTGCAGAGAAGTTTAACCAGGATATTGCCTTGTCTAAAACGATTTAGGGATGAGGAGGAGTTGGATAAACTTGGACTGTTTTCACCAGAAAGATGGAAACCGAGGGGCGATCTGCTAAAGGTCAACAAAATTATGAGAGGCAGAGATAGGGTGGATAGTCAGAGGCTTTTTCCCAGGGTGAAAAGGCCAACTACAAGAGGGGACAGGTTCAAGGTGAGAGGGTGAAAGTTTAAAGGAAAAGTGCAGTGAAAAACTTTTCACACAGATGGAGGGAGGTGCCTGGAACGCACTGCCAATGGAGGTGGTGGAAGCATGCAGGTTAGCAACGTTTAAGGCGTATCTTGATAGATGCATGAATGACAGATGATCAGAACGACAGAGAGGGGTAATGCAATGGAAGAATTTGAAAACAAGCACGAGTATTTTTATGGCAGATTGCTTTACCAAAAGAAAAAGTAGAGTAGTGAAAACAGAGTGATTCATTTTGGAAGGTCAAATTTGAATGCAGAATACAGGCTTAATGGCAGGATTCTTGACATAGATCCCTCAAAGTTGCCACCCAAGTTGGCAGGGTTGTTAAGAAAGCGAATGGTGCATTGGCTTTCATTGGCAGGGGGCATGAGTTTAAGAGCCGTGAGGTTATGCTGCAGCTTTATAAAACCCTGGTTAGACCACACTTGGAATATTGTGTTCAGTTCTGGTAGCCTCATTATAGGAAGGATGTGGACGCTTTAGACTGGGTGCAGAGGAGATTTCCCAGGATTGTGCCTGGACTGGAGGGCAGGTCTTATGAGGAAAGGTTGAGGGAGTTTTTCTCATTGGAGCAAAGAAAGATGAGAGGCAACTTGATCAAAGTGTTCAAGATGATAAGAGGTATAGATAGAGTGAACAGTCAGAGACTTTTTCCTAGGGTGGAAATGGTTATCACAAGGGGGCATAATTTTAAGTTGACTGGAGAAAAGTATAGGTGAGATGTCAGAGAGTGATGGGTGCGTGGAATGCACTGCCAGCGGTAGTAATGGAGTCAGATACATTAGGGACATTTAAGCGACTCTTGGATAGGACATGGATGTTAGTAAAATGAAGAGAATGCAGGTTAGTTTGATCTTAGAGTAGTTCACAGGTCAGCACATCATTGTGGGCCAAAGGGCCTGTACTGTGCTGTACTGCTCTATGTTCTAAAGTGAGAGAGGAATGTAACTTCGGCAAAAACGTAGACACGGCAGAAGAGTTTTTAATGAACTGAAGTTTACAAGAGGGTATTGGACAGCAGCCAGACAGCTTTTGAATAGTCATGTCTAGCTGTAGCAAGTGCATGAAAGAACGTTACCCAGACCCGATTCGGTCCCTCAAACAGCATGCACAACTCTGGGAACACAACTAACAAGATCATTCAATGTGCACTATTTTTGGGGTAGATTTCTTACAGTGAACAACCTAACAGGTGCAAACAGCAAGGGAACTGCCATCAAACTCCCACTCAGAGTCAGCATCCTATCACAGGCCATTCCTACAGCTCTCAGCCATGACGAATCGCATCAACATATAACCAATGCTGATCTCTCACCAAACACAAGTGAGGAAAAACTATCATAAATTGCAACCGATGCTAGAAAGTATGCATTTAAGACATGTTAAACACTGTAAAAAGTTTTACATTAAATATATCATAACGTGCAAATTAAAATATTAGACCCAGTGCCAGATTATAGAGATTCTCTTAAGCTTATCTGGCAGCTATCTATTATTTATATATAATGTCCATGATGTGCTAGAGTTTTTGTAAATTATTATGTGATATAATCATTGAATTATTTCTGGCGTCATAGAGCTGTACAGCATGGAAACAGACCCTTCAGTCCAACTCGTACCTGCCAACCAGATATCCTAAATTAATCTAGTCCCATTTAAGTCAATATTGTAAATTATCATTATCATAAATCATTGTACAGTCACTACAGCTTATCATTTATGGCTGTTGAGTTTTCTTTATATATAGACCACAAGATGACCATAAGAAACAGGAACAGGTGTTGGCCATTCAGCCCCTTGAGCCTGATCCATCATTCAACAGGATCACTGTCGATTCAATATTTCTCTCAACCACATTCTTACCCTGTCCGTTAACCCTTGATTCACAACAGATCAGGAATACAGATAATTAATATTGTAAATTATTATTTGTAATGCCTTTTGAGAATTCTCTTCATGTATGAGGTTGTGAATTAGCAACAGGAATAGGCCACTCAGCCTGTCGAACCTGCGATTCAATAAGAGAAAGGATGATTGAATCCTTCAATGTCTTCTGCTCAATTACTTGTACAATTAATACACATAATTTCAATTGTAATTTGAATAATGTTACTTGTATAAATATTACATAATTCCTATAATGAATCCTGCACTGGTTGAAGCTGACATGAAGGTCCGACTGTCTCAATCCCTCCCCACACCTGAGGCAGGGTCTGGTTAGACCCCCACCAGACCCCTCTCTCCCTCTGTCTCTCTGTAATAAGGCAGCAGTGTATGGACCAAAAGTATAGGTACTTTTATTACTTTTACTACCTTTTATTAACACTGTGCTCTGAACTATTTCTAAAATGATTATATATTATTCCGGTGGTGAATTAGTGATAGATAATAGAGAGAATTATTTACTTTCTTAAATTATTGTACATTATCCCAATAGCTAATTATGTATCAGAGATAATGGGAACTGCAGATGCTGGATATCACTGCTTTAGGTTAATGTGATGAGTTATGATTCTGTTCATTAATAACTATTATATCACCATCAATGTGAAATTACGGGTAATGCTGCAAATTACTTCTGTTAATTAACATATATCATTCCCACTGTGAATTATTTTTGTTATTAATTAATTATTCCCCAGATTTTGGTTGAGGTGTTGAGATGGAATTCTGTTGATTAATAATTATGAAGCACAGATTACTAGGAGAATAATTTGTATTATTGATTATCACAGCATGTAGTCCACCAGGGCAATAATATGCCATGATGATCAACGTTGGGGCATTCACCATGGGAATAATCAATACAATTGATCAGTGTTCCCCCAGTGAACTCCCCCTCTTATTGAGCAGCATTGCCCCGGTTAACTCCTCTCTGTTATCAATCAGTATTCTCCCGGTGAGCTCTGTCCATTATCGATCAGGTCAAAAGTTACACGATGCCAGGTTAGAGACCAACAGGTTTATTTGAAGACACAAGCTTTCGGAGTTTCACACCTTCTTCAGGTGTTAGTGACACAGGTGGCATCAGACACAGAATTTATCAGCAAACAAATCAAAGGGTCACAGAACTGATGCAAATGTATAGAACAAACCTAAGATGGCTGTTAAATCTTTAATCAGTTAGAAAGGATTAATATGCAGATCCAAGAAATTCTTCCAAGTCACTAACCTGAGATAAGCAAAGTTTTTATCAGTGTACCAAAGGCAACATCTCAGGTCAGACAACACACTTTTGGTGTGAGGCCTTGTTTGGAATCTAGCAATGTATCAACTTGGAGTCAGACTGGATTTACTTCAAAAGTAGGAATTTATAAAAAATACCTGTTTACAAAAGTGTGCTTTTTCAACAAAATAGAATGTATCTGTAATGACAGATCGGCAAATGCAAATTTACCCCATAGAGTGAGAGTGCGCGCACGCGTGCGCGTGTGTTTGGCGGGGGGGGGGGGGTCACCTGCAGTGCAACATACACCCAAGATCCCAGTTGAGGCTGTCCTCATGGGGACTGAACTTGGTGATCAGCCTCTGCTCAGTGACTCTGCATTGTTGTTGTGTATCCTGAAATTCGCCTTGGAGAGTGTTTACCTGAAGATCTGAAGCCAGATATCCTTGGCCACAGCAGTGTTCTCCCACTGGGAGGGAACATCTCTGCCTGGCGATCATTACACGGTGTCCATTTACCCAGTGCTGCAGTGTCTGCATGGTTTCGCCAATATACCGTGCCTCGGGGCATCCTGACCTGCAGCGTATCAGACTGACAACACTGGCCAAGTCACATCATAGCTGCCATGTGCATGATGGGTGATGTTCCCACATGTGAGGGTAGTGTCCAGGTCGAAGATTTGGCCTGTCTTGCAGAGGTCGCCATGACAGGGTTGGATTGTGTTGTGGTCGATGCTGTCCTGAAGGCTGGGGAGTTTGCTGTGAGCAATGGCCTATTTAAGATTTGGTACATAGAACATAGAAAAGTATAGCACAGTACAGGCCCTTCGGCCCACGATGTTGTGCCGTGGAATAATCCTAATCCAAAAATAAAATAACCTAACCTACATTCCCCTCAATTCACTGCTGTCCATGTGCATGTCCAGCAGTCGCTTAAATGTCGCTAATGACTCTGTTTCCACGACTACCACTGGTAAACTATTCCATGCGCTCACAACTCTCTGGGTGAAGAACCTCCCTCTGATGTCTCCCCTATACCTTCCTCCGAACACCTTAAAACTATGACCCCTCGTGGCAGCCAATCCTGCCCTGGGGAAAAGTCTCTGGCTATCGACTCTATCCATGCCTCTCATTACCTTGTACACCTCGATCAGGTCACCTCTCTTCCTCCTTCTCTCCAGACAGAAAAGTCCGAGCTCAGTCAACCTCTCCTCGTAAGACAAGCCCTCCAGTCCAGGGGGCATCCTGGTAAACCTCCTTTTCACCCTCTCCTTAGCCTCCACATCTTTCCTATAATAGGGCGACCAGATCTGGACACAATATTCCAAGTGTGGTCTCACCAGGGTTTTGTACAGCTGCAGCAAAACCTCACGGCTCTTAAAACTTGATCCCCCTGTTAGTTATTTGAAGGCGAGAAGTGAAGGCATGGGGAAGATCTCGGTGAGATGCTCATTGTCATTGATAATGTGTTGAAGGCTGTGAAGAATGTGGAGTGTTTCTCTGCTCCCGGGAAGTACTGGATGACGAAGGGAGCCCTATCGAACGTATTTGAGGAGGTCATGACTGTTTTTTGCTGTCGTGCTGAAACAGGTGATTGATGAGTTGTGCATCGTATCCTGTTCCTATGACGATGCTCTTCAACACCTTCCTGATTCAAACAGATCTGTCTTTGTGCAAGGCTTGTCTGTAGGGGATGGCTGTTTTAATATGTTTAGGGTGGAAGCTAGAGAAATGCAGCATCCTGAGGTTATCCATCAGCTTGCAGTAGCTTGAGCTGTTGAGGTGTCTGTCCCTGACTGAGATGCATATGTTCAAGAATGAGACTGATTCTAAAGAGTAGTCCATGGTAAGTCTGATGGTGGGATGAAACCTGTTGATATCACTATGTAGTTGTTTCAGTGATTCCTTGCCATGAGTCCAAAGGCAGAAAATGTTGTCAATGTATCTGGTTTACAGGAGATAGTAGAAACTGCAGATGCTGGAGAATCTGAGATAACAAGGCATAGAGCTGGATGAACACAGCAGGACAAGCAGCATCAAAGGAGCAGGAAAGCTGACGTTTCGGGCCTGAAGAAGGGTCTAGGCCTGAAACGTTAGCCTTCCTGCTTGGCCTGCTGTGTTCATCCAGCTCTACACCTTGTTATCTGGTTTATAGCATTGGTCGGAGGCTCTGCGCAGTGCATGTACCAGTGCATGAAAATGTTGGCATATGGGGGAGTAAACCTGTGTTCTGTGTGTCTGGATGATGAACTGGTTGTCGGATGTGAAGGCATTGCGGTTGAGCATAAAGCAGATAAATTCTAGGACGCCGTCTGGAACAAACTGTCAGTTGTTGGTTAAAATAGTATCAGAGATAATGGGAACTGCAGATGCTGGAGATTCCAAGATAATAAGATGTGAGGCTGGATGAACACAGCAGGCCAAGCAGCATCTCAGGAGCACAAAAGCTGACGTTTCGGGCCGAGACCCTTCATCAGAGAGGGGGATGGGGGGAGGGAACTGGAATAAATAGGGAGAGAGGGGGAGGAGGACCGAAGATGGAGAGTAAAGAAGATAGGTGGAGAGAGTGTAGGTGGGGAGGTAGGGAGGGGATAGGTCAGTCCAGGGAAGACGGACAGGTCAAGGAGGTGGGATGAGGTTAGTAGGTAGCTGGGGGTGCGGCTTGGGGTGGGAGGAAGGGATGGGTGAGAGGAAGAACCGGTTAGGGAGGCAGAGACAGGTTGGACTGGTTTTGGGATGCAGTGGGTGGGGGGGAAGAGCTGGGCTGGTTGTGTGGTGGTGGGGGGAGGGGATGAACTGGGCTGGTTTAGGGATGCAGTAGAGGAAGGGGAGATTTTGAAACTGGTGAAGTCCACATTGATACCATTAGGCTGCAGGGTTCCCAGGCGGAATATGAGCTGCTGTTCCTGCAACCTTCGGGTGGCATCATTGTGGCACTGCAGGAGGCCCATGATGGACATGTCATCAAGAGAATGGGAGGGGGAGTGGAAATGGTTTGCGACTGGGAGGTGCAGTTGTTTGTTGCGAACTGAGCGGAGGTGTTCTGCAAAGCGGTCCCCAAGCCTCCGCTTGGTTTCCCCCATGTAGAGGAAGCCGCACCGGGTACAGTGGATGCAGTATACCACATTGGCAGATGTGCAGGTGAACCTCTGCTTAATGTGGAATGTCATCTTGGGGCCTGGGATGGGGGTGAGGGAGGAGGTGTGGGGGACAAGTGTAGCATTTCCTGCGGTTGCAGGGGAAGGTGCCGGGTGTGGTGGGGTTGGAGGGCAGTGTGGAGCGAACAAGGGAGTCACGGAGAGAGTGGTCTCTCCGGAAAGCAGACAGGGGAGGGGATGGAAAAATGTCTTGGGTGGTGGGGTCGGATTGTAAATGGCGGAAGTGTCGGAGGATAATGCGTTGTATCTGGAGGTTGGTAGGGTGGTGTGTGAGAACGAGGGGGATCCTCTTGGGGCGGTTGTGGCGGGGGCGGGGTGTGAGGGATGTGTCGCGGGAAATGCGGGAGACGCGGTCAAGGGCGTTCTCGATCACCGTGGGGGGAAAGTTGCGGTTTTTCCTTAAAGAACTTGGACATCTGGGATGTGCGTGAGTGGAATGTCTTATCGTGGGAGCAGATGATCCCCTCCCCTGTCTGCTTTCCGGAGAGACCACTCTCTCCGTGACTCCCTTGTTCGCTCCACACTGCCCTCCAACCCCACCACACCCGGCACCTTCCCCTGCAACCGCAGGAAATGCTACACTTGTCCCCACACCTCCTCCCTCACCCCTATCCCAGGCCCCAAGTTGACATTCCACATTAAGCAGAGGTTCACCTGCACATCTGCCAATGTGGTATACTGCATCCACTGTACCCGGTGCGGCTTCCTCTACATTGGGGAAACCAAGCGGAGGCTTGGGGACCGCTTTGCAGAACACCTCCGCTCAGTTCGCAACAAACAACTGCACCTCCCAGTCGCAAACCATTTCCACTCCCCCTCCCATTCTCTTGATGACATGTCCATCATGGGCCTCCTGCACTGCCACAATGATGCCACCCGAAGGTTGCAGGAACAGCAACTCATATTCCGCCTGGGAACCCTGCAGCCATATGGTATCAATGTGGACTTCACCAGTTTCAAAATCTCCCCTTCTCCTACTGCATCCCTAAACCAGCCCAGTTCGTCCCCTCCCCCCACTGCACCACACAACCAGCCCAGCTCCTCCACTCCACCCACTGCATCCCAAAACCAGTCCAACCTGTCTCTGCCTCCCTAACCGGTTCTTCCTCTCACCCATCCCTTCCTCCCACCCCAAGCCGCACCCCCAGCTACCTACTAACCTCATCCCACCTCCTTGTCCTGTCCGTCTTCCCTGGACTGACCTATCCCCTCCCTACCTCCCCACCTATACTCTCTCCACCTATCTTCTTTACTCTCCATCTTCGGTCCTCCTCCCCCTCTCTCCCTATTTATTCCAGAACCCTCTCCCCATCCCCCTCTCTGATGAAGGGTCTAGGCCCGAAACGTCAGCTTTTGTGCTCCTGAGGTGCTGCTTGGCCTGCTGTGTTCATCCAGCCTCACATTTTATTATCTTGTCAGTTGTTGGTGTTGAATACTGAGGCCGTTGCAGAGATACTGTCATTGTGGGGGATGTGCTGAAATAGAGTGCTGAAATGTCCACTGGGACAAGGAATGTTCCTGGTTCAACTGGTCTGTTGGTGCTCAGCTCCTGTAAGAAACCTGTAGTGTTGTGACAGAAGCTGGGGGTTACTGTACAATGGGTTTCACCGCCTACCCTATCCTATCCCTGCAGTTCCCAGCCTAGATGCAATGGGCAATTTTAGCATGGCCAATGGTCTTGATATTTTCTCATGACTCTGGTGTACTGCTAAAACCTTGATCTCAAGGCAGTGGCTTGGCAGAAATTCTGGGATTGGCATACTGATCCCCTGGTGAACCCTCCCTATTATCGATCAGTATCCCCCCCTCCCCAGTGAACCCTCCCTATTATCGATCAGTATCATCCCCCCCCCAGTGAACCCTCCCTATTATCGATCAGTATCCCCCCCTCCCCAGTGAACCCTCCCTATTATCGATCAGTATCCCCCCCTCCCCAGTGAACCCTCCCTATTATCGATCAGTATTCCCCCCCCCCCCCCCCCGGTGAACCCTCCGTATTATCGATCAGTATCATCCCCCCGCCCCGGTGAACCCTCCGTATTATCGATCAGTATCCCCCCCCACCACGGTGAACCCTCCCTATTATCGATCAGTATCCCCCCCCCCCCGGTGAACCCTCCCTATTATCGATCAGTATCCCCCCCCGGTGAACCCTCCCTATTATCGATCAGTATCCCCCCCCCCCCCCCGGTGAACCCTCCCTATTATCGATCAGTATCCCCCCCCCCCCGGTGAACCCTCCGTATTATCGATCAGTATCCCCCCCCCCCCCCGGTGAACCCTCCCTATTATCGATCAGTATCCCCCCCTCCCCAGTGAACCCTCCCTATTATCGATCAGTATCCCCCCCTCCCCAGTGAACCCTCCCTATTATCGATCAGTATCCCCCCCTCCCCAGTGAACCCTCCCTATTATCGATCAGTATTCCCCCCCCCGGTGAACCCTCCGTATTATCGATCAGTATCCCCCCCCACCACGGTGAACCCTCCCTATTATCGATCAGTATCCCCCCCCCCGGTGAACCCTCCCATATTATCGATCAGTATCCCCCCCCGGTGAACCCTCCCTATTATCGATCAGTTATCCCCCCCCCCCCCCTGGTGAACCTCCCTATTATCGATCAATATCCCCCCCCCCCCCGGTGAACCCTCCGTATTATCGATCAGTATCCCCCCCCCCCCGGTGAACCCTCCGTATTATCGATCAGTATCCCCCCCCCCCCCCTGGTGAACCCTCCCTATTATCGATCAGTATCCCCCCCCCGGTGAACCCTCCCTATTATCGATCAGTATCCCCCCCCCCCCCTGGTGAACCCTCCTATTATCGATCAGTATCCCCCCCCCCCCCCCGGTGAACCCTCCGTATTATCGATCAGTATCCCCCCCCCCCCGGTGAACCCTCCCTATTATCGATCAGTATCCCCCCCCCCCCCCGGTGAACCCTCCGTATTATCGATCAGTATCCCCCCCCCCCCCGGTGAACCCTCCGTATTATCGATCAGTATCCCCCCCCCCCCCCGGTGAACCCTCCCTATTATCGATCAGTATCCCCCCCTCCCCAGTGAACCCTCCCTATTATCGATCAGTATCCCCCCCTCCCCAGTGAACCCTCCCTATTATCGATCAGTATTCCCCCCCCCGGTGAACCCTCCGTATTATCGATCAGTATCCCCCCCCACCACGGTGAACCCTCCCTATTATCGATCAGTATCCCCCCCCCCCCGGTGAACCCTCCCTATTATCGATCAGTATCCCCCCCCGGTGAACCCTCCCTATTATCGATCAGTATCCCCCCCCCCCCCCCGGTGAACCCTCCCTATTATCGATCAGTATCCCCCCCCCCCCGGTGAACCCTCCGTATTATCGATCAGTATCCCCCCCCCCCCCCCCGGTGAACCCTCCGTATTATCGATCAGTATCCCCCCCCCCCCTGGTGAACCCTCCCTATTATCGATCAGTATCCCCCCCCCGGTGAACCCCTCCCTATTATCGATCAGTATCCCCCCCCCCCCCCTGGTGAACCCTCCGTATTATCGATCAGTATCCCCCCCCCCCCTGGTGAACCCTCCCCTATTATCGATCAGTATCCCCCCCCCCCCGGTGAACCCTCCGTATTATCGATCAGTATCCCCCCCCCCCCGGTGAACCCTCCGTATTATCGATCAGTATCCCCCCCCCCCCCTGGTGAACCCTCCCTATTATCGATCAGTATCCCCCCCCCGGTGAACCCTCCCTATTATCGATCAGTATCCCCCCCCCCCCTGGTGAACCCTCCCTATTATCGATCAGTATCCCCCCCCCCCCCCGGTGAACCCTCCGTATTATCGATCAGTATCCCCCCCCCCCCCGGTGAACCCTCCCTATTATCGATCAGTATCCCCCCCCCCCCGGTGAACCCTCCGTATTATCGATCAGTATCTCCCCCCCCCCCCGGTGAACCCTCCCTATTATCGATCAGTATCCCCCCCCCCCCCCGGTGAACCCTCCCTATTATTGATCAGTATCTCCCCCCCGCCCCGGTGAACCCTCCGTATTATCGATCAGTATCTCCCCCCCGCCCCGGTGAACCCTCCGTATTATCGATCAGTATCTCCCCCCACCCCGGTGAACCCTCCCTATTATCGATCAGTATCTCCCCCCGCCCCGGTGAACCCTCCGTATTATCGATCAGTATCTCCCCCCCCCCCCGGTGAACCCTCCGTATTATCGATCAGTATCTCCCCCCCGCCCCGGTGGAAACCCTCCCTATTATCGATCAGTATCCCCCCCCCCCCGGTGAACCCTCCGTATTATCGATCAGTATCTCCCCCCGCCCCGGTGAACCCTCCCTATTATCGATCAGTATCTCCCCCCCGCCCCGGTGAACCCTCCGTATTATCGATCAGTATCCCCCCCTCCCCAGTGAACCCTCCCTATTATCGATCAGTATCATCCCCCCCCCCGGTGAACCCTCCCTATTATCGATCAGTATCATCCCCCCCCCAGTGAACCCCTCCCTATTATCGATCAGTATCTCCCCCCGCCCCGGTGAACCCTCCGTATTATCGATCAGTATCCCCCCTCCCCAGTGAACCCTCCCTATTATCGATCAGTATCATCCCCCCCCCGGTGAACCCTCCCTATTATCGATCAGTATCATCCCCCCCCCCAGTGAACCCTCCCTATTATCGATCAGTATCTCCCCCCCGCCCCCGGTGAACCCTCCGTATTATCGATCAGTATCTCCCCCCCGCCCCCGGTGAACCCTCCGTATTATCGATCAGTATCTCCCCCCCCGCCCCGGTGAACCCCTCCGTATTATCGATCAGTATCTCCCCCCCGCCCCGGTGAACCCTCCCTATTATCGATCAGTATCTCCCCCCCGCCCCGGTGAACCCTCCCTATTATCGATCAGTATCTCCCCCCCGCCCCGGTGAACCCTCCGTATTATCGATTATTCCGCCCTGTTTGGTGATGGAGCCCATTACCTGTTTGTTGCCCCTGGGTGATTTTCTCTCTTTAAAGCATCGCTGTCTCCTGTGGCCGCAGACCCCGGGACCCCCGCACTGTTCGCTTTGTACGCACGCCCTTCCCAGTGCCCGGCTCCGGGGTGTCAGCCCTCCGCCACAGGCCGACTCCTTCACTAGGCCCGTCCACTATGGTGACGGGGCCAGGCGCAGACTCGGTCTGCTTGGGCGCAGGGCGCTTGCGCGCTCCGCTCCCCGCTCCGCCTGCCTGGTTACTATGGCGACAGGGGCGCGGCGCGCGCACTGTCTGCCTCGGTGGAGGGCGCATGCGTGGCCTGCCTTGCCTTCCCAGGCGGGGTCACTGGTGTGACGAGGCACGCCGCTCCTCCCTAACCCACAATGCCCCGCGCCGCCGCCTTTGCCCACCATTGTGGTTGCATTGTGGGTACAGGTTACCCTCCCTCAGTCACAGAGACAGGGTCAGAGGTAGCCCCTGGCTCACAGAGCCCAAACCCACATTGAGGTCAAACATGCAGCAATGTGGTGACATTGATACCATAAGACTTAGGAGTGGAAGTAAGGCCATTCAGCCCATCAAGTCAACTCCGCCATTTAAATCATTGCTGATGGCATTTCAACTCCACTTCCTGCTCTCTCCCTGTAGCCTTGATTCCTTGTGAGATCGAGAATTTGTCGATCTCTGCCTTGAAGGCCATCCAACGTCCCGGCCTCCACTGCGCTCTGCGGCAATGAATTCCACAAGCTCTGGCTGGGTACCTACTCCCCACACCAGGCTGGAGTGTCACTCAGCCCCAGCTCTCTCATTTTCTCCGTGTTACCCCCCTTCTTATTCATTCGTAGGTTATCGGTGTGACTGTCCGGCTCCAACATTTATTGCCCCCTCCCTAGTTGCCCTTGAGAAGGTGGGGTGAGCTGCCTTCTGAACCGCTGCAGTCCGTGTGCTGTGGGTTGACCCCCACTGCCCTTAGGGAGGGAATTCCAGGATTTTGACCCAATGACACTGTCCACAATACCACCTATTTCAGTGTCATCTGCAAACTTACGATTCATGCCTTGTACATTCTCCTCCAAATCATTGCTATAGATAACAAACAGCAATGGGCCCAGCACTGCCCCCCCCCGCCAAGTACACCACTAGTCACAGGCCTCCAGTCCAACAAGCATCCCCAGTATTACCCTCTGCTTCCGACCAACAATCCAAATGTGTATCCAATTTGCCAGCTCTCCCTGGATTCCATGCGATCTAAACTTCCAGAGCAGCTTACCACTTACTAAAGGCCTACTGAATTCCATGCAGACACGTCGACTGCCCTACGCCATCAACCTTCCTGGTCACCTTCATCAAAGAGCTCTAACCAATTTGTGAGGCTATGATCTTCCACACACAAAGCCATGCTGACTGCTCCTAATGAAACCCTGTCTTTCCAAATGCATGCATATCTTATCCGTCAGAATGTTCTCAAGTGACTTAGCTGCCACAAATCTGAAGCTGACTGATCTATAATTCCCAGTTTTTCTTTGCAGCCCTACTTGAATAAGGGCGCAACATTCCCTACCCTCCAGTCTTCCCGGGACCTCATCTGTGGCCGAACACTGATGCAAATATATCAGTCAGGGCCCCCGCAATTTCCTCAATAACCTCCGCAGGGTTTTTGGATATATCTGGTCAGGACCAGGAGATTTATCCACCTTTGTACATTCTAACACTCCCAACACTCCCTGTACTGTGATAGGGACTGTCCAAGATATTTCCACTAACTTCCCCAGTTCCCAAATTTTTCCTGTCTTTTTGCACAGTAAACACACAGGAGAAATATTCATTAGGTATCTCACTCATCTCCTGCTGTTCCACAGATACATATCCACTTTGGTCCTTGAGGGGCTGTATTCTGTCTCTAGTTAGAACATAGAACAGTACAGCACAGAACAGGCACTTCAGCCTACGATGTTGTCCGACCGATTCCTTTTCGTTTAAATATATATAAAGAATCTCTTTGTATTCACTGTAATCTTCTCAGCAAAGCCATCTCATGCCCCCTTTCGCCCTCCTGATTTCCTTCTTCAGTAAACTCCTCTATCTCCCTATATAACTGCAGGGATTCCCTCGATCCCAGCTGCCTGCTCCTGAGCGACACTTCTTTTTATCCCTTGGTCAAAGCCTCAATATCTCATCATCCAGTATTCCCTACTCTAGCCATGCCCTCACCCTCACAGGAATATATAGGCCTTGAACTCTAGCTATCATACTTTCAATGGTCTCCCCACTTGCCTGATGTCCTTTGTCTGCAAACAAACTACTCCAATCACCCCCTGCAAGCTTCTGTCTAATTCCATCAAAATTCACCTTGCCCCAGTTTAGAACTTGAACCTGTGGACCAGTTTTTTTTGTCTTTTTCCATAACTGCTTTAAAATTATAGAACTATGGTCACAGGTCCCTGTGTACTCCCTCTCTGTTACCTCCGGCACCTGTCCTGCCCTATTTCCCAACAGTAAGTCGGGTTTTGCTCCTGACCCTCTATGTACTGCTTGAGGCAAGCTCCCTGAACACACTTAATAAATTCCACCCCATCTAAGCCCTTAACACAACGGCAGAGCCAGTCTATGTTAGGAAAATTAAAACCCCTCACTATGACAATCCAGTTTCTCCCTGCAAGTCTCCCCAATCTCCCTGCATATTTGTTCCTCTAATTCCCATTGACTATTTGGGGGCCTGCAGTAGAACCCCAATAACATCACCGTCCCCTTCTTATTTCTTAGTCCCACCCACAAAGCCTCACTGGATGATCCCTCAGTTATTTCAACTCTGACTCAGGCTGTGATACGCCCCTTAATCAAAAATGTGCCTCCCCCTTCCCTCTTTCCTCCATCCCTCTCCTGCTTAAAGTACCCGTACCCAGGTACATTAAGCTGCCAGTCCTGTCCCTCCCTTAGCCATGTCTCTGTAATGGCTATAATATCCCAGCCCTATGTACCTATCCACGCCCTGAGTTCATCGGCCTTACCTGTCAGCCCTCTTGCACTGAAATATGAGCAATTTAATCCAAACGCATTCCTCGCTCCCTCCTGTTCCAGCCTGACCTGCCCTTTCAACTTGCTACTTCTGATTCCTGTAAGTCCTTCCAGCCTCGCACTTGCCTCCCCACTGGTGAGAATCCCAAACCCCACCACCACCACAATCTAGTTTAAACCCTCCGTTGTAGCTCTAGCAAATCTGCCCGCCAGGATTTTGGTCCCCTCCGGTTCAGGTGCTACCTGTTCCTCTGGAACAGTCACCTCTGTCCCAGAAAAGACCCTAATGATCCAGGAATCTGAATCCCTACCTCCTGTATCCATTCTTTCGTCAAGGTTTCATCTGCTATGTCCTCCTTACCCTCACCAGCACATGACACTGCAAGTAATCTGGTGATTACCACCTGCAGGTCCTGGTTTTTAACTTCTTTTTTTCCCCCCAGCTCTATAGAATCACTCCTCAGGACCTTATCCCTTTTTCTTCTTATCTCATTTGTGCCAATGTGCACGATGACTTGCAGCCGATCACCCCCCTCCTTGAGAATGTTAGGCAGCGGCTCCGAGACGTCCTTGACCTGGCACCCAGGAAGCAACACGGTATCCTGGATTCCCATCTGCAGGCACCAAATCTCCTGTCTGTCCCCCCTATTTATCCAGTCTCTGATCACTAAGGTCCTGTTTACCTTTACCCTTTCCCTCCGTACCCCAGAGCCAGTCCTAGTGCCACTACCCCGGCTACTGGTGCTTTCCTCAATCTGCCATCGCTACACCCCCCAACCACCCCAACGACATCCAAAACCGTCTACTTGTCTTTGAGGGAATGGCGCATGGAATTCCTGCCACTCTGCCTCCTGTCTTAGCCTTTCCTTATGGTCATCCAGCTCCTCTTTGCCTGTACCTGAGGTGTGACCACCTCACTAAAACTGTTATCTGTGATGGGGTCAGCATCTCAGATGATGCTGAGCACATCCCGCTCCTGCTCCCGCTCCCGCTCCCTTACATGGTCTCCCAGGAGGTGTAGCTGGGCCCTCTTCCCACAGGGGTAGTCATCACTGACGATGGAAGTCTCCCTGATCTCCCACATTCTGCAGGAGGAGCATGTCACTGACTTAACTACCGTCTCAAATGCTCTAAGATTAAATAGGAAAGTTTAAAAGAACTTTATTTGAATTTACCTGCACTTTTTGCTGAGCCAAAACCTTACATCTTACTGTGCTACCAACAAATTTTCAATGGCATGCCTTTTTCACCCTTATTTTTTTTTTTGGTCAGAGGAGTTGGGGAGGAGGAAACACTGCATTGATGTACTGTTTGGGCCTTGATACCAGGCCCATGGCAATCCTCTCCTCTGTGTAGGTGATTGCTCCCAGGCTCTGATGTCTGTGCCAAAGTGATGCCTCTTCCTCCGAGTTGCCCTCCGCTGGATGCGTCCTATGAAACCTTTCATATTCATGTACGAGTCCAAATGTCTTAAATACTGTAACTGCATGACATTTACCACTTCCTCTGGCAGTTCATTCCACACACACACACACACACACCACTCCCTGTCTGAAAAAGCCCCTCAGGTTTTTTTTCAAATCTTTCCCCTCTCACCTTAAACCTGTGCCCTCTAGCTTTGGACTTTCCTACCCTGGGGGAAAAGACCTTCTCTATTCCCTCCATCCATGCCCCTAATGACATTATAAACCTCTATAAAGGTCACCCCTCAGCCTCCGATGCTTCAGGGGATAGGTCCCAGCCTAT
>NW_026728639.1:30000-34808 GCF_030684315.1 Stegostoma tigrinum | reverse complement strand
TATATTCGAGGCTGAGAGAGAGAGAGATGTTTAATCAGGAAGTGGGGGGGATCGAGGGGTTATATTCGAGGCTGAGAGAGAGAGATGTTTAATCAGGAAGGGGGGGGATCGAGGGGTTATATTCGAGGCTGAGAGAGAGATGTTTAATCAGGAAGTGGGGGATCGAGGGGTTATATTCGAGGCAGAGAGAGAGAGATGTTTAATCAGGAAGGGGGGGGATCGAGGGGTTATATTCGAGGCTGAGAGAGAGAGAGAGATGTTTAATCAGGAAGGGGGGTATCGAGGGGTTATATTCGAGGCAGAGAGAGAGAGATGTTTAATCAGGAAGGGGGATCGAGGGGTTATATTCGAGGCTGAGAGAGAGAGATGTTTAATCAGGAGGGGGGATCGAGCGGTATATTCGAGGCTGAGAGAGAGAGATGTTTAATCAGGAAGGGGGGGGATCGAGGGGTTATATTCGAGGCTGAGAGAGAGAGAGAGATGTTTAATCAGGAAGGGGGTGATCGAGGGGGAGGAAGGCAGGAAACTGGGTGAAGGTTGATTGAGGATGAATTTGAGCCAATTTCACTGTTTCTCCCCCTCTCCCCCCACCTCTCTCTCTCTCTCTCTCCCGCCACCCCCGTCTCTCTCTCTCTCTCTCCCCCCCGCCCCAGTATAAACATTTCACTGAGGACATACAGACTCGACAGTATCGCTCCATCGAGGTGTTGTTGGGAAGCGGCTATGGGACAGCAGCTGATATTTGGAGCACAGCGTGTATGGTAAGGTCGGGGGGTACGGGGAAACCCCCCACCGCCCCATCCTCCACCCACCCGCATCCGCCACTCACCCCACTCTCTCTCCCACTCTCTCTGTCCCGCTCTCCCTCTCCTCTCTCTCGCTCAGCGTTCACGTTGGCACCTCTTTGTCACTTTCAGGCCTTCGAGTTGGCAACAGGAGATTATTTATTTGAACCACACTCAGGAGAAGATTACACACGAGATGAAGGTAGGATTTAATTTCCGTACAGCCCTCTCTCGACCTGACAGAGGGTCAGCGCTGAGGGAGCGTGCGCTGTCGGAGGGTCAGTGTTGAGGGGAGCGGGCGCTGTCGGAGGGTCAGTGCCGAGGGAGCGGGCGCTGTCGTGCCGAGGGAGCGGGCGCTGTCGGAGGGTCAGTGCCGAGGGAGCGGGCGCTGTCGGAGGGTCAGTGCCGAGGGAGCGGGCGCTGTCGGAGGGTCACTGCCGAGGGAGCGGGCGCTGTCGGAGGGTCAGTGCCGAGGGAGCGGGCGCTGTCGGAGGGTCAGTGCCGAGGGAGCGGGCGCTGTCGGAGGGTCAGTGTTGAGGGAGCGGGCGCTGTCGGAGGGTCAGTGCCGAGGGAGCGGGCGCTGTCGGAGGGTCAGTGCCGAGGGAGCGGGCGCTGTCGTGCCGAGGGAGCGGGCGCTGTCGGAGGGTCAGTGCCGAGGGAGCGGGCGCTGTCGGAGGGTCAGTGCTGAGGGAGCGGGCGCTGTAGGAGGGTCAGTGCTGAGGGAGCGGGCGCTGTAGGAGGGTCAGTGCTGAGGGAGCGGGCGCTGTCGGAGGGTCAGTGCTGAGGGAGCGGGCGCTGTAGGAGGGTCAGTGCTGAGGGAGCGGGCGCTGTAGGAGGGTCAGTGCTGAGGGAGCGTGCGCTGTCGGAGGGTCAGTGCCGAGGGAGCGGGCACTGTCAGAGGGTCAGTGCCGAGGGAGCGGGCGCTGTCGGAGGGTCAGTGCCGAGGGAGCGGGCGCTGTCGGAGGGTCAGTGCCGAGGGAGCGGGCGCTGTCGGAGGGTCAGTGCCGAGGGAGCGGGCGCTGTCGGAGGGTCAGTGCCGAGGGAGCGGGGCGCTGTCGGAGGGTCAGTGCCGAGGGAGCGGGCAGTGTCGGAGGGTCAGTGCTGAGGGAGCAGGCGCTGTCGGAGGGTCAGTGCTGAGGGAGCAGGCGCTGTCGGAGGGTCAGTGCTGAGGGAGCTGGCGCTGTCGGAGGGTCAGTGCTGAGGGAGCGGGGCGCTGTCGGAGGGTCAGTGCTGAGGGAGCGGGCGCTGTCGGAGGGTCAGTGCTGAGGGAGCGGGCGCTGTCGGAGGGTCAGTTCTGAGGGAGCGGGCGCTGTCGGAGGGTCAGTTCTGAGGGAGCGGGCTCTGTCGGAGGGTCAGTGCTGAGGGAGCGGGTTCTGTCGGAGGGTCAGTGCCGAGGGAGCGGGCGCTGTCGGAGGGTCAGTGCTGAGGGGAGCGGGCGCTGTCGGAGGGTCAGTGCCGAGGGAACGGGCGCTGTCGGAGGGTCAGTGCCGAGGGAGCGGGCGCTGTCGGAGGGTCAGTGCCGAGGGAGCGGGCGCTGTCGGAGGGTCAGTGCCGAGGGAGCGGGCGCTGTCGGAGGGTCAGTGCCGAGGGAGCGGGCGCTGTCGGAGGGTCAGTGCCGAGGGAGCGGGCTCTGTCGGAGGGTCAGTGCCGAGGGAGCGGGCGCTGTCGGAGGGTCAGTGCCGAGGGAGCGGGCGCTGTCGGAGGGTCAGTGCCGAGGGAGCGGGCGCTGTCGGAGGGTCAGTGCCGAGGGAGCGGGCGCTGTCGGAGGGTCAGTGCCGAGGGAGCGGGCGCTGTCGGAGGGTCAGTGCCGAGGGAGCGGGCGCTGTCGGAGGGTCAGTGCCGAGGGAGCGGGCGCTGTCGGAGGGTCAGTGCCGAGGGAGCGGGCGCTGTCGGAGGGTCAGTGCCGAGGGAGCGGGCGCTGTCGGAGGGTCAGTGCCGAGGGAGCGGGCGCTGTCGGAGGGTCCGTCTCACCCTGTGTCCTGTCTGTAGATCATATCGCTCACATGATCGAGTTGCTGGGGAACATCCCAACGGCGTTCGCATTATCCGGACACTATTCCCGGGAATTCTTCACTCGCAGAGGTAACATATCTAACCCCGTGCTGTCCCTGGGAGTGTGTGATGGGGGGGACAGTGTAGAGGGAGCTTTACCCTGTATCTAACCCCCTGTCCCTGGGAGTGTTTAATGGGGGGGGACAGTGCAGAGTGAGCTTTACTCTGTATCTAACCCCCAGTCCCTGGGAGTGTTTGATGGGGGGGGGGGCGGGGGGAGACAGTGCAGAGGGAGCTTTACTCTGTATCTAACCCCCTGTCCCTGGGAGTGTTTGATGGGGGGGGGGGGCGGGGGAGACAGTGCAGGGGGAGCTTTAGTCTGTATCTAACCCCCTGTCCCTGGGAGTGTTTGATGGGGGGGGACAGTGCAGAGTGAGCTTTACTCTGTATCTAACCCCCTGTCCCTGGGAGTGTGTGATGGGGGGTCAGTGTAGAGAGAGCTTTACTCTGTATCTAACCCCTGGTCCCTGGGAGTGTTTGATGGTGGGGGGACAGCATAGAGGAAGCTTTACTCTGTATCTAACCCCCGGTCCCTGGGAGTGTGTGATGGGGGGGGGAACAGTGTAGAGGGAGCTTTACCCCTGTATCTAACCCCCGGTCCCTGGGAGTGTTGGATGGTGGGGGGGGACAGCGCAGAGGGAGCTTTACCCTGTATCTAACCCCCAGTCCCCTGGGAGTGTTTTGATGGTGGGGACAGTGTAGAGGGAGCTTTACCCTGTATCTGAACAGTGTGTGTAAGGCGTACCCTGTAGAGGTCGGGGGTTACTAATTGAATGTAATTTCCCCCCCCCCCCACCCCCCGAAGGTGACCTGAGGCACATTAAGAAGTTAAAGCCTTGGCCGCTCTACGAGGTGCTGGTGGAGAAATATGATTGGTCCCTGGAGCTCGCTGCCCAGTTCACCCAGTTCCTGCTGCCCATGTTGGAGTTCATCCCGGACCGAAGGGCTACAGCCTGGCAGTGCCTCCAACACCCCTGGCTCAACCCTGACCCCTGACCTCCCACCTCCAAACCTGCACTCTGACCCTGGCTTGAGCCTGACCCCTGACCGCCAGCCCCGGCCCTGGCTCAAGCCTGACCTCCAACTGTGAACCCTGACTCCGGCTCAGCCCTGACCCCTCACCTCCCACCTCCAAACCTGAACTCTGACCCTGGCTCGAGCCTGACCCCTGACCGCCAGCCCCGGCCCTGGCTCAAGCCTGACCTCCAACTGTGAACCCTGACTCCGGCTCAGCCCTGACCCCTCACCTCCCACCTCCAAACCTGAACTCTGACCCTGGCTCGAGCCTGACCCCTGACCGCCAGCCCCGGCCCTGGCTCAAGCCTGACCTCCAACTGTGAACCCTGACTCCGGCTCAGCCCTGACCCCTCACCTCCCACCTCCAAACCTGAACTCTGACCCTGGCTCGAGCCTGACCCCCTGACCGCCAGCCCCGGCCCTGGCTCAAGCCTGACCTCCAACTGTGAACCCTGACTCCGGCTCAGCCCTGACCCCTCACCTCCCACCTCCAAACCTGAACTCTGACCCTGGCTCGAGCCTGACCCCTGACCGCCAGCCCCGGCCCTGGCTCAAGCCTGACCTCCAACTGTGAACCCTGACTCCGGCTCAGCCCTGACCCCTCACCTCCCACCTCCAAACCTGAACTCTGACCCTGGCTCGAGCCTGACCCCTGACCGCCAGCCCCGGCCCTGGCTCAAGCCTGACCTCCAACTGTGAACCCTGACTCCGGCTCAGCCCTGACCCCTCACCTCCCACCTCCAAACCTGAACTCTGACCCTGGCTCGAGCCTGACCCCTGACCGCCAGCCCCGGCCCTGGCTCAAGCCTGACCTCCAACTGTGAACCCTGACTCCGGCTCAGCCCTGACCCCTCACCTCCCACCTCCAAACCTGAACTCTGACCCTGGCTCGAGCCTGACCCCTGACCGCCAGCCCCGGCCCTGGCTCAAGCCTGACCTCCAACTGTGAACCCT
>NW_026728639.1:0-25000 GCF_030684315.1 Stegostoma tigrinum | reverse complement strand
TGTGTGAGAGAGGGGGTGGTGTGTGTGTGTGTGAGAGAGGGGGTGGTGTGTGTGTGTGTGAGAGAGAGGGGGTGGTGTGTGTGTGAGAGAGGGGGTGGTGTGTGTGAGAGAGAGAGGGTGTGTGTGTGTGGGGGAGTGTGTGTGTGTGTGTGTGTCAGTGGGTGTGTGTGTGTGTGGGGGAGTGTGGGTGTGTGTGGGGGGAGTGTGTGTGTGAGCGTGGCTGTGTGTGACAGTGTGAGAGTGACTGAGTGTGTGTGACAGTGAGTGAGTGTGTGACTGTGTGAGTGCATGTGACAGTGTGAGAGTGACAGAGTGAGTGTGACAGTGAGTGAGTGAGTGACAGTGTGTGTGTGACAGTGAGTGAGTGTGACAGTGAGTGAGTGACAGTGTGTGAGAGTGACAGAGTGAGTGTGACAGTGAGTGAGTGAGTGACAGTGTGTGAGAGTGACAGTGAGTGAGTGAGTGACAGTGTGTGAGTGTGAGAGAGTGAGGAAATGACGACCAAGCGAGGATGTACTTCTATAATAGTGAGTGTTTAAATATTTACACACACCGGTGGTGTGTCAGACGTTACACAGTCTCTCCGCAAAGCTTCAGCCTCCTCCTCTGTGAGACACATTGCGCTGTTCAGCTGCGAGAGCCATCATCTCTCTCTCTCTGGCCCTTCCACTAGCTGCTCCTTGGCAGCTCCGGGCTCCGTAAGCCCCCGACAGGGTCCCTCAGAAAATCTCTCTCCCATTCTCCGTCTCTGGCAAGTCCCGGAATCCCTGGAGCTCGCACAGAGCCTGCATTCGGAGGGAGGGAGCGAGAGGTAGGTCAGTGATCAACCGGAATCCACTGCCATCAGCCACCACCCAGCATGGCCCAGCCCAATGCACCGCACAGCCGACCGGATCCCAGGGACTGGATTCCTCACCCCTACCATGATTCCAGCCAACCAGATCCCTGACTCCGGGCTGCGATCTCAACCACCAGATCCCCAGCCCCTGATCAAGATCCCAATGACCTGATCCCATTGAGATCCCAGCCACCAGATTCCCACTCCCACTAAGATCCCAACCACCAGACCATCGACCTCGCCAAGACCCCAAACAACAGATCCCTGACCCCTCCCGAGCTCCAAGGCCCCAGGTCCTCGACTCACACTGAGGTCCCGGACACCAGGTCACCGGCTCCCATCAACCACTGGATCCCTGCCAATAGATCCCGACTGTCACTGAGATCCCAACCACCAGGTCCCCAACTCCCAGCCGGATCCCAACCACCAGATCCCCAAATCCTAACATCCCGACGACCAGTTCTCCGCCCAAGCCCTCTCCTCACGTGCGACACTGGACACAACAAAACACCCCCCAACTTCCAGAGACACCCCCCACCCTCGCCGAAGCCCCCCCCCCAACCACCCGAGACCTGCCGCACTCCCCAACACAGCCCCCGCCCCCCCCTCGCCGAAACCCCCCCCCAACCACCCGAGACCTGCCGCACTCCCCAACACAGCCCCCGACCCCCCCTCGTCGAAACCCCCCCCAACCACCCGAGACCTGCCGCACTCCCCAACACAACCCCCGACCCCCCCCCTCGCCGAAACCCCCCCCAACCACCCGAGACCTGCCGCACTCCCCAACACAGCCCCCGACCCCCCCCTCGCCAAAGCCCCCCCCCAACCACCCGAGACCTGCCGCACTCCCCAACACAACCCCCGACCCCCCCCTCGCCGAAACCCCCCCCAACCACCCGAGACCTGCCGCACTCCCCAACACAACCCCCGACCCCCCCCTCGCCAAAGCCCCCCCCCAACCACCCGAGACCTGCCGCACTCCCCAACACAACCCCCGACCCCCCCCTCGCCGAAACCCCCCCCAACCACCCGAGACCTGCCGCACTCCGCCCTCCCCGAGAACCCCCAACCCACGAAAGCCCCCACCTCACCTCCAGCACCATCCGGATGTTGCTTTTGATCTTGGCCGAGTCCTTCGATAACCTGCCTGCCAGCCTTGGCCAGGGTCGGGGTGGGGGGGGGAGGGGGGGCAGGAAGAGGGGAAACAGGGGTTAGCCGTGGCCGCAGACCCCACCGTCCCCCCCCCCACCACTACCTCGCAAGTACCCAGTCTCTGTCGACATTCCTTGAGCAAGTCCCATGTTGGGCAGCTTCGTCTGGGGGTGGCTGGGGCGGGGTCAATGCTGACCCCTCAAGGGCGCACGGGACCCCCTGGCTCAGAGCGAGGGACGCCCTGCGCCTGTGCGTTCTCAGGCTGGAGTCCATCAGCTGCCTCACCGTAAGGTTGGGTGTAGGTGTGGGGGGTTGGGGGGGGGGGGAGGTTTCTTGCCGATGAGTGCCCCCCACCAGCTCCACCCTGGCTCGTTCACCCCTCTCAATCAACACTCCCTCCCACAGATGCAGCTGGGATTATTAGGAATGCTGGGCTGAGCTTCAACTCTTCCCTCCCTCCACCGCCGATGCTCAGAGGCAGCTGGGATTATTAGGAATGCTGGGCTGAGCTCCAACTCTCCCTCCCTCCCCCGCCGATGCTCAGAGGCAGCTGGGATTATTAGGAATGTCGGGCTGAGCTCCAACTCTCCCTCCCTCCCCCGCCGATGCTCAGAGGCAGCTGGGATTATTAGGAACGTCGGGCTGAGCTCCAACTCTCCCTCCCTCCCCCGCCGATGCTCAGAGGCAGCTGGGATTATTAGGAACGCCGGGCTGAGCTCCAACTCTCCCTCCTGCCACCACAGACACACAGAGGCAGTGTTGACGAACTCAGAGCTGGGTTAAGGTGCTTCAGCGAGTTGCCATTCTGCCCGCTCCGTGATCTCCCACCAGCAATCCCCCCGCCCCCACAACTCCTCTTCACGCTGCCCTGGCCGAACAGGCTCGGGGGCGTCAGGGGGCAATAAACTCACTCATTGAGATGCTGGGTCTTCTTCTCCAGGAACCGGAGAGCCTCGCTGAAGGTCAGCTCGACGAAGAATCCGTAGCCAATAGAGACGAAGATCATTGAGGCGTCCGGCCTGCAAGTACAGGCCATGGTCAGGCCATGCCCTCAGGAAGGGGAGCACGGAAAAACATGGCAGCTCGGGCCCACAGCACGTTGGAGAGGGTTCGGGGTGGACGGAGATAGGGAGGGGGTGTAGGGGGCCAGAGGGGGTGGCGGAGATAGGGAGGGGGTGTAGGGGGTGATGGAGATAGGGAGGGGGTGTTGGGGGCCAGATGGGGTGACGGAGATAGGGAGGGGGCCGGAGGGGGTGACGGAGATAGGGAGGGGGCTGGAGGGTGGGGGGGGGGGGGGGGGGTTGCTGGCAGCTCTGAGAAATACTTACACTTTGGCCTGAAGGTAAAAGTTACACCCCAGGTCGACTTCCATCTTTAAGCCTTCACTGTCTGACTCCTGTAAAACCCGAGACACACATCGCATTTATGTAGCACCGGCCCAGGATGTCCCACAGACAATGGAGAAGCGTTTTCTGTTCAAACCGCGCGTTCAGGCTCTATTTACGTACAGGTAGCTCACACACTCGCTCACACACACACAAACACGCTCTCGCACACCAACGCGCTTGTTCACACACACACATGCGCTCGCTCACACACACACACACAAACACGCTCTCGCACACCAACGCGCTTGTTCACACACACACATGCGCTCGCTCACACACACACACACAAACACGCTCTCGCACACCAACGCGCTTGTTCACACACACACATGCGCTCGCTCACACACACACAAACATACTCGCTCGTTCACAGAGAAATACATGCGCGCGCGCTCACGCTCACAAACACATACAGACTTGCTGACGCACACACCCGCTTGCACACACAGATGCTCACGCACACGCACACACACACACACACACACACAGAGCAATATCGCACTCCCTCACATCCACCACTGGTTCTGTCACAAATAATCGTGAACAACCCCTCTGCTCCCCCGTGGCTGTGGGATCTTTTACAACATCCCCCACCCCAGTGCAACCTGCCCCTCCCAAGGCAGCAGACAAACCCTCACTCATTCCAAACACCAGCCTCTCTGACAGTGGGGTCGGCCAGAAGTGTCCATTCAGCCCCTCCCCTCCCCTCCCCATCGAACCTGTTACACAGGAACAGGAGGCCATTCGGCCCCTCCCCTCCTTCCCGAGCCTGTCACACAGGAACAGGAGGCTGTTCAGCCCCTCCCTCCTCCTCCTGCCTGTTACACAGGGACAGGAACATAGAACATTACAGCACAGTACAGGCCCTTCGGCCCTCGATGTTGCCGACCTGTGAAACCAACCTGAAGCCCATCTAACCTACACTATTCCATTCTCCTCCATATGTTTATCCAATGAGCACCTGGGTGGCAACTTTCAAGGATCTGTGTACATGGACACCGAGATCTCTCTGCTCATCTACACGACCAAGAATCTTACCATTAGCCCTGTACTTTGCCTTCCGGTGACTCCTACCAAAGTGCATCACCTCACACTTGTCTGCATTAAACTCCATTTGCCACCTCTCAGCCCAGCTCTGCAGCTTATCTATGTCTCCCTGCAACCTACAGCATCCTTCATCACTATCCACAACTCCACCGACCTTGGTGTCGTCTGCAAATTTACTAACCCATCCTTCTACGCCCTCATCCAGGTCATTTATAAAAATGACAAACAGCAGTGGACCCAACACCGACCCTTGCGGTACACCACCAGTAACTGGTCTCCAGGATGAACATTTCCCATCAACTACCACCCTCTGTCTTCTTTCAGCAAGCCAATTTCCGATCCAAACTGCTATATCTTCCACAATTCCATTCCTCCGCATTTTGTACAATAGTCTGTTATGGGGAACCTTATCGAACGCCTTGCTGAAATCCATATACACCACATCAACCAGTTTACTCTCATCTACCTGTTTGGTCACCTTCTCAAAGAACTCAATAAGGTTTGTGAGGCACGACCTTCCCTTCACAAAACCGTGCTGACTATCCCTAATCAATTTATTCTTTTCTAGATGATTATAAATCCTATCCCTTACAACCTTTTCCAACACTTTACCAACAACTGAGGTAAGGCTCACTGGTCTATAATACCAGGGTTGTCTCTACTCCCCTTCTTGAACAGGGGAACCACATTTGCTATCCTCCAGTCGTCTGGCACTATTCCTGTAGACAATGACGAGTTAAAGATCAATGCCAAAGGCTCGGCAATCTCCTCCCTGGCTTCCCAGAGGATCCGAGGATAAATCCCATCCGGCCCAGGGGATTTATCTGTTTTCACACTTTACAGAATTGCTAACGGCCCCTCCTTATGAACCTCAATCCCGCCTAGCCTAATAGCCTGTATCTCAGTATTCTCCTCGACAACATTGTCGTTTTCCTGTGTGAATACTAACGAAAAATATTCATTTAGCGCCTCTACCTCTTCGGACTCCAAGCACAACTTCCCACTACTGTCCTTGACGGGCCCTAATCTTACTCTCGTCGTTCTTTTATTCCTGACATACCTATAGAAAGCTTTAGGGTCTTCCTTGATCCTACCTGCCAAAGACTTGTCACGTCCCCTCCTGGCTCTCAGCTCTTTCTTCAGGTCCTTCCTGGCTAACGTGTAACTCTAAAGCGCCCTAACTGAGCCTTCACGCCTCATCTTCCTCTTGACAAGAGATTCAACTTCTTTGATAAACCACGGTTCCCTCCCTCGACCACTTCCTCCCCGCCTCACAGGTACATACTTATCAGGGACACGCAGTAGCTTTTCCTTGAACAAGCTCCACATTTCAACTGTGCCCAGCCCCTGCAGTTTCCTTCTCCATTCTATGCTCCCTAAATCTTGCCTCATAAGTGCCTTTCCCCCAGCTATAACTCTTGCCCAGTGGTATACACCTCTCCCTTTCCATCACTAAAGTAAACATAACAGAATTGTGATCGCTATCACCAAAGTGCTCACCTACTTCCAGATCTAACACCTGGCCAGGCTCATTACCCAGGACCCAATACAATGTGGCCTCCCCTCTTGTTGGCCGATCTACATACTGTGTCAGGAAGCCCTCCTGCACACTCTGGACAAAAACTGACCCATCTATAGTACTCGAACTATAGTGTTCCCAGTCAATAGTTGGACAGTTAAAGCCCCTTCCCCTCCCCGTCGAGCCTGTTACACAGGGACAGGAGGCTGTTCAGCCCCTCTCCTCTTTGAGCCTGTTATACATGGACAGAAGGCCGTTCAGCCCCACTCCTCCTGAGCCTGTTATACATGGACAGGAGGCCGATCAGCCCCACTCCTCCTGAGCCTGTTACACAGAGACAGGAGGCCGTTCGGCCCCTCTCCTCCTGAGCCTGTTACACAGGGGTAGGAGGTCGTTCGGCCCCTCTCCTCCTGAGGCTGTTACACAGGGACAGGAGGCCGTTCGGCCCGATAGCAATCAAACAGTACCCACCTGTAGTCGCTCGATAACATTCTTGAGTTGGAGGTGCTGGGCAATTTTCTCATAGATTTCATCACGCTGTTCTAGAACTTTCCTAGATGATGCAGAGAGAGAGAGAGACAGAGAGAGAGAGAGAGAGACAGTGAGAAAGACAGAGAGAGAGCAAGAGAGACAGAGGGGGAGAGATCGAGAGACAGAGGGGGAGAGATCGAGAGACAGGTGAAAGGGATAGAAAGAGAGAGACAGATTAAGGTGGCGAAGAGGGAGATGGGGAGGGGAGAGACAGAGAGAGAGTGAGAAAGATAGAGGGGAGAAGAAAGACACAGGGAGGGGTAAAGAGAGATGGAGAGAGACAGGCAGAGGCAGAGAGAGAGAGATAGAGCGAGACAGAGATAGAGTAAGATAGAGCCGGAGAGGGAGTGGTGGGGGGGGGAACGCAGTGAGGAGTCAGAAAGACAGAGGGAGATACAGGGGGAAGAGGGAGACAGAGAGAGAGAGTGAGACAGTGTCAGAGAATGATAGAGACGGAGGGAGGGAGAGAGAGAGAGAGTCAGAGAATGACAGAGATGGAGGGAGAGAGAGAGAGAGAGAGTCAGAGAATGATAGAGACGGAGGGAGAGAGAGAGAGAGAGAGAGAGACAGTGTCAGAGAATGATAGAGACAGAGGGAGGGAGAGAGAGAGAGAGAGAGAGTCAGAGAATGACAGAGACGGAGGGAGAGAGAGAGAGCGAGAGAGAGTCAGAGAATGATAGAGACGGAGGGAGAGAGAGAGAGACAGTGTCAGAGAATGATAGAGACGGAGGGAGGGAGAGAGAGAGAGAGTCAGAGAATGACAGAGACGGAGGTAGAGAGAGAGAGAGAGAGAGTCAGAGAATGATAGAGACGGAGGGAGAGAGAGAGAGAGAGAGAATGAGTGAGTTTGCTCCAGACACAGGTCAGTTCTTCCGGGTGAAGCCGGGACGTTGGTGGCGGGGGCGGGGGGGGTGGCGCGGTGATGGTGGGTGGTGAGGGGAGCTCCCCGTTGTCACGTCTCTCCCCCACCACCGCCCCCCGGCGGGTTTGCAGTGCAGACCCTCAGAGAACGTCACTCAGGGGGCTGCAGAAGCGATGCTGAGGCTCAGAATACTGGCACCAGCCCTGGGCCCGGTCGCTGCGGGCTTTCCCTGGTGTGTGTCCTGGGGAGGGGGCGGTGCTGGGGCGTGGGCTGAAGGGGGTCGCGTGGCCCCGGTCCCGGTCCCAGGTGGATGCGTGGCCCCGGTCCTGGTCCCAGGTGGACGCCTGGCCCCGGTCCCACAGGGTCGCGTTGCCCCGGTCCCACAGCGTCGCGTTGCCCCGGTCCTACAGGGTCACGTTGCCCCGGTCCCAGGTGGACGCGTGGCCCCGGTCCCAGGTGGACGTGTGGCCCCGGTCCCACAGGGTCGCGTTGCCCCGGCCCCAGAGGGTCGCGTTGCCCCGGTCCCACAGGGTCGCGTTGCCCCGGCCCCAGAGGGTCGCGTTGCCCCGGTCCCAGAGGGTCACGTTGCCCCGGTCCCAGAGGGTCACGTTGCCCCGGTCCCAGGTGGACGCGTTGCCCCGGTCCCACAGGGTCGCATTGCCCCGGTCCCAGGTGGACGCGTTGCCCCGGCCCCAGAGGGTCGCGTTGCCCCGGTCCCAGGTGGACGCGTTGCCCCGGCCCCAGAGGGTCGCGTTGCCCCGGTCCCAGGTGGACGCGTTGCCCCGGTCCCAGGTGGACGCGTTGCCCCGGCCCCAGAGGGTCGCGTTGCCCCGGTCCCAGAGGGTCGCGTTGCCCCGGTCCCAGAGGGTCGCGTTGCCCCGGTCCCAGAGGGTCGCGTTGCCCCGGTCCCAGGTGGACGCGTTGCCCCGGTCCCAGGTGGACGCGTTGCCCCGGCCCCAGAGGGTCGCGTTGCCCCGGCCCCAGAGGGTCGCGTTGCCCCGGTCCCAGAGGGTCGCGTTGCCCCGGTCCCAGAGGGTCGCGTTGCCCCGGTCCCAGGTGGACGCGTTGCCCCGGTCCCACAGGGTCGCATTGCCCCGGTCCCAGGTGGACGCGTTGCCCCGGCCCCAGAGGGTCGCGTTGCCCCGGTCCCAGGTGGACGCGTTGCCCCGGCCCCAGAGGGTCACGTTGCCCCGGTCCCAGGTGGACGCGTTGCCCCGGTCCCAGGTGGACGCGTTGCCCCGGTCCCAGAGGGTCGCGTTGCCCCGGTCCCAGGTGGACGCGTTGCCCCGGCCCCAGGTGGACGCGTTGCCCCGGCCCCAGAGGGTCGCGTTGCCCCGGTCCCAGGTGGACGCGTTGCCCCGGCCCCAGAGGGTCACGTTGCCCCGGTCCCAGGTGGACGCGTTGCCCCGGTCCCAGGTGGACGCGTTGCCCCGGCCCCAGAGGGTCGCGTTGCCCCGGTCCCAGAGGGTCGCGTTGCCCCGGCCCCAGAGGGTCGCGTTGCCCCGGCCCCAGAGGGTCGCGTTGCCCCGGCCCCAGAGGGTCGCGTTGCCCCGGTCCCAGGTGGACGCGTTGCCCCGGTCCCAGAGGGACGCGTTGCCCCGGCCCCAGAGGGTCGCGTTGCCCCGGCCCCAGAGGGTCGCGTTGCCCCGGCCCCAGAGGGTCGCGTTGCCCCGGCCCCAGAGGGTCGCGTTGCCCCGGCCCCAGAGGGTCGCGTTGCCCCGGCCCCAGAGGGTCGCGTTGCCCCGGCCCCAGGTGGACGCGTTGCCCCGGCCCCAGAGGGTCGCGTTGCCCCGGTCCCAGAGGGTCGCGTTGCCCCGGTCCCAGAGGGTCGCGTTGCCCCGGTCCCAGAGGGTCACGTTGCCCCGGCCCCAGGTGGACGCGTTGCCCCGGCCCCAGAGGGTCGCGTTGCCCCGGTCCCAGAGGGTCGCGTTGCCCCGGCCCCAGGTGGACGCGTTGCCCCGGTCCCAGAGGGTCGCGTTGCCCCGGCCCCAGGTGGACGCGTTGCCCCGGTCCCAGAGGGTCGCGTTGCCCCGGTCCCAGAGGGTCGCGTTGCCCCGGCCCCAGGTGGACGCGTTGCCCCGGCCCCAGAGGGTCGCGTTGCCCCGGTCCCAGAGGGTCGCGTTGCCCCGGTCCCAGAGGGTCGCGTTGCCCCGGCCCCAGAGGGTCGCGTTGCCCCGGTCCCAGAGGGTCACGTTGCCCCGGTCCCAGGTGGACGCGTTGCCCCGGCCCCAGAGGGTCGCGTTGCCCCGGCCCCAGGTGGACGCGTTGCCCCGGCCCCACAGGGTCACGTTGCCCCGGTCCCAGGTGGACGCGTTGCCCCGGCCCCAGAGGGTCGCGTTGCCCCGGTCCCAGAGGGTCGCGTTGCCCCGGACCCAGAGGGTCGCGTTGCCCCGGCCCCAGAGGGTCGCGTTGCCCCGGTCCCAGAGGGTCGCGTTGCCCCGGCCCCAGAGGGTCGCGTTGCCCCGGTCCCAGAGGGTCACGTTGCCCCGGCCCCAGAGGGTCGCGTTGCCCCGGTCCCAGAGGGTCGCGTTGCCCCGGTCCCAGAGGGTCACGTTGCCCCGGTCCCAGGTGGACGCGTTGCCCCGGCCCCAGAGGGTCGCGTTGCCCCGGCCCACAGGGTCATGTGACCCCAAGTCTAAGATAGACACGTGACTCCGGTCCCACAGGGTCATGTGACCCCAAGTCTGAGATAGACACGTGACTCCGGTCCCACAGGGTCATGTGACCCCAAGTCTGAGATAGACACGTGACCCATGGTCCCAGAGGGTCATGTGACCCCAAGTCTGAGATAGACACGTGACCCCGGCCCCAGAGGGTCATGTGACCCCAAGTCTGAGATATACACGTGACCCCGCCCCCAGAGGGACGCGTGACCCCGGTCCGAGATAGACACGTGACCACGGTCTGAGTACACGTGACCCCAGACTCTGCCATGTGACTGGAACAACAGTCACGTGGCCCATCTCCCAGTGACGCCCCCGAACCCCTAGATTCCCACTGACCCCTGACCCCCACTCACTTCAGGTCTCTCTTTAAGACGTCATTGACAAAAGCCTCATATTCCAGAACCTTCCGCCCTGCTCCCTCAGCCATTACTGCGCCGCCGTGACACAAACGCAGCCGATTGGCCCCGGCCTGTGCAAACACCTCTGAGTGACTGCTAACGGACCAATAAAGAGCGAGGTCCACCTCTCCGCACCGTTGATTGGTCAGATGCAGGCCAATGGTGATGCGCAGCCCGAGCGCACCGGCCTCTAATTGGTCGCAATGGCCGCCCGCAAACCCCGGCTCCGCTTTTCGGATTGGTCTCAGGACGACGCGTGGCTGGGGATGGGGGCCACATAAGCAGTCTCTCATTGGTCGCTTGCGGACCAATGACGACCGGGGGTAAACAACAGCTCCTCGCTTCCGATTGGTCGGAGCTGGGGTTGTCCCACTTTTTGTAAGATCTCATTCTAACGGCCGAACTGTGAAGGACGAATGAGACACGGGCGCCGATTGGCCGGAGTCGGCACGGCAACGGCGAGACGATTGGTTCGCCCTGTTAAAAAGAAATAAAAACTTCTGGAAATATTTCTCTTTGCAACGAAAAACAAATAAAGGTCGAAACCGTTTTCGAACAGAAACAAAATTAAAATAAATTCATTACTTTTATCGCCGCCGTCCATCAAAGGCGGGAAAACACAGACGTTCACTACCGGGTCAGGGGTGACAACTTGAATCGGTTTCTAACCGTCGCTCCATCTCCAGGCCCCGGGCCTAAACCCCAGGCTTTTCAGGCCTAGTCCCCCCTCCCCGACTAAAGCCCCAGGCTTCAAGGCCTAGTCCCTCCCACTAAAGCCCCAGGCTTCAAGGCCTAGTTTCCCCCCCCCACTAAAGCCCCAGGCTTCAAGGCCTAGTCCCCCTCTTCCCAAAGCCCCAGGCTTCAAGGCCTAGTCCCTCCCACTAAAGCCCCAGGCTTCAAGGCCTAGTTTCCCCCCCCCACTAAAGCCCCAGGCTTCAAGGCCTAGTCCCCCTCTTCCCAAAGCCCCAGGCTTCAAGGGCCTAGTCCCTCCCACTAAAGCCCCAGGCTTCAAGGCCTAGTTCCCCCCCCACTAAAGCCCCAGGCTTCAAGGCCTAGTCCCCCTCTTCCCAAAGCCCCAGGCTTCAAGGGCCTAGTCCCTCCCACTAAAGCCCCAGGCTTCAAGGCCTAGTCCCCCTGTTTCCAAAGCCCCAGTCTTCAAGGCCTAGTCCCCCCAACTAAAGCCTCAGGCTTCAAGGCCTAGTCCCCCGATTAAAGCCCCAGGCTTCAAGGCCTAGTCCCCCTCTTCCCAAAGCCCCAGTCTTCAAGGCCTAGTCCCCCCCACTAAAGCCCCAGGCTTCAAGGCCTAGTCCCCCCCTTCCCAAAGCCCCAGGCTTCCCGGCCTAGTCCCACCCACTAAAGCCCCAGGCTTCAAGGCCTAGTCTCCCCCCTTCCCAAAGCCCCAGGCTTCCTGGCCTAGTCCCCCCCAATAAAGCCCCAGGCTTCAAGGCCTAGTCCCCCCCCACTAAAGCCCCAGGCTTCAAGGCCTACTCCCCCCACTTCCCAAAGCCCCAGGCTTCAAGACCCAGACCCCCCCCCCCCCCCCCCCACCACTTGCCCGGCCATGGCTGAGCTCCTGCTCCTCGACTCAAGTATCCGCCTCTGGGTGGTTCTCCCCATCGTCCTGATGAGCGTCTCCCTCGGCCTGATCCGCCATTACCTCGGTCGCCTGCTGCGGGGGGAGAGGAGAGCGGAGCTGGAGCAGCTCTCGGACAGGTCCCCCCCTCCCCCCCCACCGCGGCTCTAACACCGGCCGACAGCGACGGCCCCCACCCCCACCGCGGCTCTAACACCGGCCGACAGCGACGGCCCCCACCCCCACCGCGGCTCTAACACCGGCCGACAGCGACGGCCCCCACCCCCACCGCGGCTCTAACACCGGCCGACAGCGACGGCCCCCACCCCCACCGCGGCTCTAACACCGGCCGACAGCGACGGCCCCCACCCCCACCGCGGCTCTAACACCGGCCGACAGCGACGGCCCCCACCCCCACCGCGGCTCTAACACCGGCCGACAGCGACGGCCCCCACCCCCACCGCGGCTCTAACACCGGCCGACAGCGACGGCCCCCACCCCCACCGCGGCTCTAACACCGGCCGACAGCGACGGCCCCCCCCCCCCACCGCGGCTCTAACACCGGCCGACAGCGACGGCCCCCACCCCCACCGCGGCTCTAACACCGGCCGACAGCGACGGCCCCCACCCCCACCGCGGCTCTAACACCGGCCGACAGCGACGGCCCCCACCCCCACCGCGGCTCTAACACCGGCCGACAGCGACGGCCCCCACCCCCACCGCGGCTCTAACACCGGCCGACAGCGACGGCCCCCACCCCCACCGCGGCTCTAACACCGGCCGACAGCGACGGCCCCCACCCCCACCGCGGCTCTAACACCGGCCGACAGCGACGGCCCCCACCCCCACCGCGGCTCTAACACCGGCCGACAGCGACGGCCCCCACCCCCACCGCGGCTCTAACACCGGCCGACAGCGACGGCCCCCACCCCCACCGCGGCTCTAACACCGGCCGACAGCGACGGCCCCCACCCCCACCGCGGCTCTAACACCGGCCGACAGCGACGGCCCCCACCCCCACCGCGGCTCTAACACCGGCCGACAGCGACGGCCCCCACCCCCACCGCGGCTCTAACACCGGCCGACAGCGACGGCCCCCACCCCCACCGCGGCTCTAACACCGGCCGACAGCGACGGCCCCCACCCCCACCGCGGCTCTAACACCGGCCGACAGCGACGGCCCCCACCCCCACCGCGGCTCTAACACCGGCCGACAGCGACGGCCCCCACCCCCACCGCGGCTCTAACACCGGCCGACAGCGACGGCCCCCACCGCGGCTCTAACACCGGCCGACAGCGACGGCCCCCACCCCCACCGTGGCTCTAACACCGGCCGACAGCGACAGGGCCCGTTTCCACCCCCCCCCGCCCCCCCCCCAGCCTCGCCGCGATAGTAACCGGCGCGCTCTCGCACTCAACAGCGGCGCAGTCCCGCCTGTACGCGCCATCCCGATGGAGGCGAGCCCGGTCCGTCTCAAACCTGGTCGACACACACTCACCGAGACTGCGGTCACCCAGGATCAGAGTTAACCAGAGATAACGGGGGCTGCAGATGCTGGAGAATCTGCGATAAGACGGTGCACAGCCTTATCCCGGAGTGAGCCGCCTTATCCCGGAGTGAGCTGCCTTATCCCGGAGTGAGCCGCCTTATCCCGGAGTGAGCCGCGTTCTCCCGGAGTGAGCCGCCTTATCCCGGAGTGAGCCGCCTTATCCCCGAGTGAGCCGCGCTCTCCCGGAGTGAGCCGCCTTATCCCAGAGTGAGCCGCCTTATCCCGGAGTGAGCTGCCTTATCCTGGAGTGAGCCGCGCTCTCCCGGAGTGAGCCGCCTTATCCCGGAGTGAGCCGCCTTATCCCCGAGTGAGCCGCGCTCTCCCGGAGTGAGCCGCCTTATCCCGGAGTGAGCCGCCTTATCCCGGAGTGAGCCGCGCTCTCCCCGAGTGAGCCGCGCCCTCCCCGGGTGAGCCGCGCCCTCCCCGAGTGAGCCGCGCTCTCCCGGAGGGAGCCGCGCTCATCCCGGAGTGAGCCGCCTTATCCCCGAGTGAGCTGCACTCTCTCCGAGTGAGCCGCCTTATCCCCGAGTGAGCCGCGCTCTCCCCGAGTGAACCGCCTTATCCCCGAGTGAGCCGCGATCTCACCGAGTGAACCGCCTTATCCCCGAGTGAACTGCCTTATCCCCGAGTGAGCCGCGATCTCACCGAGTGAACCGCCTTATCCCCGAGTGAGCCGCGATCTCACCGAGTGAACCGCCTTATCCCCGAGTGAGCCGCGATCTCACCGAGTGAACCGCCTTATCCCCGAGTGAACTGCCTTATCCCGGAGCGAGCCGCGCTCTCCCCGAGTGAGCCGCCTAATCCCCGAGTGAGCTGTGCTCTCCCCGAGTGAGCCGCCTTATCCCCGAGTGAACTGCCTTATCCCGGAGCGAGCCGCGCTCTCCCCGAGTGAGCCGCCTAATCCCCGAGTGAGCTGCGCTCTCCCCGAGTGAGCCGCCTTATCCCGGAGCGAGCCGCGCTCTCCCCGAGTGAGCCGCGCTCTCCCCGAGTGAGCCGCGCTCTCCCCGAGTGAGCCGCCTTATCCCCGAGTGAGCCGCCTTATCCCCGAGTGAGCCGCGCTCTCCCCGAGTGAGCCGCCTTATCCCGGAGCGAGCCGCTTCTCCCCGAGTGAGCCGCGCTCTCCCCGGAGTGAGCCGCGCTCTCCCCGGAGTGAGCCGCGCTCTCCCCGGAGTGGGCCGCGCTCTCCCCGAGTGGGCCGCGCTCTCCCCGAGTGGGCCGCGCTCTCCCCGAGTGGGCCGCGCTCTCCCCGAGTGGGCCGCGCTCTCCCCGAGTGGGCCGCGCTCTCCCCGAGTGGGCCGCGCTCTCCCCGAGTGGGCCGCGCTCTCCCCGAGTGAACCGCCTTATCCCCGAGTGAGCCGCGCTCTCCCCGAGTGAACCTCCTTATCCCCGAGTGAGCCGCGATCTCACCGAGTGAACCGCCTTATCCCCGAGTGGGCCGCGCTCTCCCCGAGTGGGCCGCGCTCTCCCCGAGTGGGCCGCGCTCTCCCCGAGTGGGCCGCGCTCTCCCCGAGTGGGCCGCGCTCTCCCCGAGTGGGCCGCCTTATCCCCGAGTGAGCCGCGCTCTCCCCGAGTGAACCGCCTTATCCCCGAGTGAGCCGCGATCTCACCGAGTGAACCGCCTTATCCCCGAGTGAGCCGCGATCTCACCGAGTGAACCGCCTTATCCCCGAGTGAGCCGCGCTCTCCCCGAGTGAACCGCCTTATCCCCGAGTGAGCCGCGATCTCACCGAGTGAACCGCCTTATCCCCGAGTGAACCGCCTTATCCCCGAGTGAGCTGCGCTCTCACCGAGTGAACCGCCTTATCCCCGAGTGAACTGCCTTATCCCGGAGCGAGCCGCGCTCTCCCCGAGTGAGCCGCCTAATCCCCGAGTGAGCCGCGCTCTCCCCGAGTGAGCCGCCTTATCCCGGAGTGAGCCGCGCTCTCCCCGAGTGAGCCGCGCTCTCCCCGAGTGAGCCGCCTTATCCCCGAGTGAGCCGCGCTCTCCCTGAGTGAACCGCCTTATTCCGGAGCGAGCCGCTTCTCCCCGAGTGAACCGCCTTATCCCCGAGTGAGCCGCGCTCTCCCTGAGTGAACTGCCTTATCCCCGAGTGAGCCGCGCTCTCCCCGAGTGAGCCGCGCTCTCCCCGAGTGGGCCGCGCTCTCCCCGAGTGAGCCGCGCTCTCCCAGAGTGAACCGCCTTATGCCCGAGTGAGCTGCACTCATCCCTGAGCGAGCCGCCTTATCCCCGAGCGAGCCGCCTTATCCCGGAGTGAACCAAACTAGGTTAAGAGACGCTGACCCTATTAGCCAAGCCCGGGATACCCAGCCCTGGCTGCTACACGCCGCCCCCCCCCCACCCCCACGGGCCCGTAGCCGAATCGGCGTTAACCTGGTCAATATTTGCTGCCACGATGTGACTCTAACCTCAAACTTCAACCTGGTTGAACCCAGCCGATCGCCCCGAATGCTCTGGCACGCTGCTCCAGACAGAGAGAGAGAGAGAGAGTAGGAGCTGCGGCTGCTGGAGAATCTGGGGCGGACGCGGCGTGGGGCCGGATGGACGCGGCGTGGGGGCGAGACCTCCCTGATGCCCGCCCCCGCCGCCGGCTGGCCGGGTTCGCCCGTGACCTGGTCTAATGGCAGCCAGGGAGCGGAGAGTGGGACAGTGAAATGTCAGACACAGCAACCCATTCAGAGAAACGGTGCCCCCCCCACCCCAACCGAGCCGACCTCCCAAAGATCACGAAAGCCGGCCAGGAAGGAGGGGATCGGTGGGGGGGGGGAATATAGAGCAAGCGCCTTGCCTCCCCACCTTCCCCCCCCCCCCACCTCCAGCTTCTGTCTGCGGCTTCAAACTGATATCTTCTCTCTTTTTTAATTTTCGTTTGTGTGTCTCTCTGATTTACAGCCAGGTGCTGCATCGCACTAAGCTCCTCCGAGAACATGGCACGTACCTACCCCGGCAGGTAGTCACTCCGGGCTGTGAGGGGGTCGGGGGGGGGGGGGGCGGGGGGGGGGGGGCAGGGGCTGGTTTCATGGGGTGAGGGAGAGTGGGGGGATGGGTTTCCATTCTGCGGGGAGAGATTGGGACATTTACTCCTGCAGGGGCAGTGGAGGCTGGGGGGGGGCAAGAATGGGGGGAGTGTTTACTCACGCAGGGGCAGTGGGAGGGGAGAATGGGAGCGGGGGGATTTACTCCCATGGGGGGCAGTGGGGGGGATTTACTCCCACGGGGGACAGTTGGGGGGGAGAATGGGTGCGGGGGGAATTTACTCCCGCGGAGGGCAGTTCGGGGGGGAGAATGGGAGCGGGTGGATTTACTCCCGCGGGAGGCAGTGGGGGGTGGGGGAGAATGGGAGCGGGCGGATTTACTCCCGCAGAGGGCAGTTGGGGGGAGAATGGGAGCGGGCGGATTTACTCCCGCGGGAGGCAGTGGGGGGTGGGGGAGAATGGGAGCGGGCGGATTTACTCCCGCAGAGGGCAGTTGGGGGGAGAATGGGAACGGGCGGATTTACTCCCGCGGGGGGCAGTTGGGGGGAGAATGGGAGCGGGTGGATTTACTCCCGCAGAGGGCAGTTGGGGGGAGAATGGGAACGGGCGGATTTACTCCCGCGGGGGGCAGTTGGGGGGAGAATGGGAGCGGGCGGATTTACTCCCGCAGAGGGCAGTTGGGGGGAGAATGGGAACGGGCGGATTTACTCCCGCGGGGGGCAGTTGGGGGGAGAATGGGAGCGGGTGGATTTACTCCCGCGGGAGGCAGTGGGGGGTGGGGGAGAATGGGAGCGGGCGGATTTACTCCCGCAGAGGGCAGTTGGGGGGAGAATGGGAGCGGGCGGATTTACTCCCGCGGGAGGCAGTGGGGGGTGGGGGAGAATGGGAGCGGGCGGATTTACTCCCGCAGAGGGCAGTTGGGGGGAGAATGGGAACGGGCGGATTTACTCCCGCGGGGGGCAGTTGGGGGGAGAATGGGAGCGGGCGGATTTACTCCCGTGGGGGATGATGGAGAACATTGTGGGGGAGCGGGAGCAGGAGGTTTGAGAAAGGTGCTTCCTCTCGCTCTCACTGTCTGTCCAGGTCCCACCAGGTCCCTGAATCATTGGGCAGGGTCATAGATCTCTTTGTGACTCTCACCTCTCCATGTTCTCTTGCCTTCCAGTCATTCATGATGAGAAAGCACTTCTTCAACGATGCTGACTCTGGGTTCTTCAAGAGGACAAAAAGGAAAGCGGTAGCTCGGAACCCAATAACAGGTAACAATCTCACACTGCAAACTGTAGCTGGAGTGGGCTGAGGGCTACGGGGCTTGGTACCAGGAGGGATGTGTATCGCTGTCTAACACTGGGGTACGGTACCGGTGGGGACGGGTCTGTCCCTGTATAACACTGGGGTACGGTACCGGTGGGGGACGGGTCTGTCCCTGTATAACACTGGGGTACAGTACCGGTGGGGGACGGGTCTGTCACTGTATAACACTGGGGTACGGTACCGGTGGGGGACGGGGTCTGTCCCTGTATAACACTGGGGTACAGTACCGGTGGGGGACAGGTCTGTCACTGTATAACACTGGGGTACAGTACCGGTGGGGGACGGGGTCTGTCTCTGTATAACACTGGGGTACGGTACCGGTGGGGGACGGGTCTGTCCCTGTATAACACTGGGGTACAGTACCGGTGGGGGACAGGTCTGTCACTGTATAACACTGGGGTACGGTACCGGTGGGGGACGGGGTCTGTCTCTGTATAACACTGGGGTACGGTACCGGTGGGGGACGGGTCTGTCCCTGTATAACACTGGGGTACAGTACCGGTGGGGGACGGGTCTGTCACTGTATAACACTGGGGTACGGTACCGGTGGGGGAAGGGTCTGTCCCTGTATAACACTGGGGTACGGTACCGGTGGGGGATGGGTCTGTCCCTGTATAACACTGGGGTACGGTACCGGTGGGGGACGGGGTCTGTCCCTGTATAACACTGGGGTACGGTACCGGTGGGGGACGGGTCTGTCGCTGTGTAACACTGGGGTACGGTACCGGTGGGGGAACGGGTCTGTCCCTGTATAACACTGGGGTACGGTACCAGTGGGGGATGGGTCTGTCCCTGTGTAACACTGGGTTACGGTACCGGTGGGGGACGGGTCTGTCGCTGTGTAACACTGGGGTACGGTACCGGTGGGGGACAGGTCTGTCCCTGTATAACACTGGGGTACGGTACCGGTGGGGGACGGGTCTGTCCCTGTGTAACACTGGGGTACGGTACCGGTGGGGGACGGTACCGTCCCTGTATAACACTGGGGTACGGTACCGGTGGGGGACGGGTCTGTCCCTGTATAACACTGGGGTACGGTACCGGTGGGGGATGGGTCTGTCCCTGTATAACACTGGGGTACGGTACCGGTGGGGGACGGGTCTGTCCCTGTATAACACTGGGGTACGGTACCGGTGGGGGACGGGTCTGTCACTGTATAACACTGGGGTACGGTACCGGTGGGGGACAGGTCTGTCCCTGTATAACACTGGGGTACGGTACCGGTGGGGGACGGGTCTGTCACTGTATAACACTGGGGTACAGTACCGGTGGGGGACGGGTCTGTCCCTGTATAACACTGGGGTACAGTACCGGTGGGGGACGGGTCTGTCCCTGTATAACACTGGGGTACAGTACTGGTGGGGGACGGGTCTGTCACTGTATAACACTGGGGTACGGTACCGGTGGGGGACAGGTCTGTCCCTGTATAACACTGGGGTACAGTACCGGTGGGGGACGGGTCTGTCCCTGTATAACACTGGGGTACAGTACCGGTGGGGGACGGGTCTGTCACTGTATAACACTGGGGTACAGTACCGGTGGGGGACAGGTCTGTCACTGTATAACACTGGGGTACGGTACCGGTGGGGGACAGGTCTGTCCCTGTATAACACTGGGGTACAGTACCGGTGGGGGACGCTGTGCTCTCTGACCTGTTCTCTCTCCCCCGTCCCCCTCTCAGACCCTCGGATGCTGACTGACATGATGACGGGAAATCTTACCAACGTGCTTCCGATGATCCTGATTGGGGGCTGGATCAACTGGGCCTTTTCGGGATTTGTCACCAGTGAGTTATCCAGGATGTGTGTCCGGGATTCGGGAAGATGTTTCTGTGGCTAGCTGGGAAAGGGGATGTTTTCGCTCTCGTTCTGCTCCTTGTTAACACAGGCTGTTCTGTTCATCTTCTCCTCACCGTGCTCCAATGCACAGCCAAGGTCCCGTTCCCGCTGACTCTGCGGTTCAAGCCAATGCTGCAGAGAGGAATCGAACTGGTCTCCCTGGACCCCTCCTGGTAAGCACTTTCATCTCCTCGCTCCCCCAGCCTGTTACACAGGGACAGGAGGCCATTCAGCCCCCTCCTCCTGCCTGTTACACAGGGACAGGAGGCCATTCAGCCCCCTCCTCCCTGTTACACATGGACAGGAGGCCATTCAGCCCCCTCCTCCTCCCTGTTACACATGGACAGGAGGCCATTCAGCCCCCTCCTCCTCCCTGTTACACAGGGACAGGAGGCCATTCAGCCCCCTGGAGATGTGGTCCTTGACCTGATTGGCTCATCCGCACGATAGAAGGTCTCGCAGACACGAATGGCAGCAGGTGGGTAAGACTGGGTGGCGGAGGGGTCTGCCGTCGGTTCTTTCTTGCAGGCTCCCGAGTGCAACATTTACCCCTCAGCAAACCTTGCCCCCCCTCCACCCCTTCGCAGCCCTGCCCACAGAGGTGCGCCTGTGCCGCGAGTGGGAGCTTTCTGCCTGCAAATTGAGCATCAGCAGCTCTGAAAGGGGGACGGTGTTGTGGAGAGCGGGTGAAGGGGGAGAGGGGATTATGGTGGGGTTTCCATACCCAACGCTGCCTCCCCGTCTCTGACGGTCTTCCTCTCTCTCTCTCAGGGTCAGTTCCGCTTCGTGGTACTTCCTCAATGTGTTTGGCCTGCGCAGCGTCTACTGCTTAATCCTCGGCCAGGACCACGGTAAGCCCTTGGGAGGTCAGCACCTGTGCTGGGGTGGGGGCAGAGATTGCTGTGACTCAAGGCCCCTCACCCCTGTAGCTCACCTTGCTGTCTTCCCACAGCCGCTGATCCCTCCCGTGTTCTTCAGCAGCACATGGCAGGCAGTGCCACGTCTGTGCCCCCAGATACCAACAGAGCGTTCAAGGTGTGTGTGAGAGAGGGAGCGCGAGGCGGAGCGCACGCAGCGGGGGGAGGGAGCGCGAGACGGAGCGCATGCAGTGGGTGGAGAGAGGGCATGCGTGCGTTGGGGGAGACGGGGCGCACGTGGGCGACGGCATGCGGACGGGGAGACGGGGCGACGGGGCGTGCACCGTGTCTCAGGCAGTGTGTACAGTCACAGCACCTGTGTCTGTCAGGCCGAGTGGGAAGCTTTGGAGATGGTCAATCACCAGTGGGCCCTGGAAGCCGTGGAGGATGAATTGATGGACAAAGATTTGAACCTTGAAGAGTTCTACAGTTCAGACCACCCTCGCAACATGTGAGCATCAACCTGTGCTCGCTCCAGCTCCCTTACTAGCGTCTATCTCTAATTTAAAATCAGATGGATCTTCATTCATGTGTAGGACTAAGTGCCATCCAATTCTATGTTCGCAACCATCGTTAATGGATGCTTGTCTGGTCCTCCTCTGACAATCAAACCCACTAACAGCCTCAAATATAACCCCTCGATCCCCCCCTCCCTGATTAAACATCTCTCTCTCTCTCAGTCTCGAATATAACCCCTCGATCCCGCCTTCCTGATTAAACGTCTCTCTCTCTCAGCCTCGAATATAACCCCTCGATCCCGCCTTCCTGATTAAACATCTCTCTCTCTCTCAGCCTCGAATATAACCCCTCGATTCCCCCCCTTCCTGATTAAACATCTCTCTCTCTCTCAGCCTCCAATATAACCCCTCGATCCCCCCCCTTCCTGATTAAACATCTCTCTCTCTCAGCCTCGAATATAACCCCTCGATCCCCCCCCTTCCTGATTAAACATCTCTCAGCCTCGAATATAACCCCTCGATCCCCCCCCTTCCTGATTAAACATCTCTCTCTCAGCCTCGAATATAACCCCTCGATCCCCCCCCTTCCTGATTAAACATCTCACTCTCTCAGCCTCGAATATAACCCCTCGATCCCGCCTTCCTGATTAAACGTCTCTCTCTCTCAGCCTCGAATATAACCCCTCGATCCCCCCCTTCCTGATTAAACATCTCTCTCTCTCTCAGCCTCGAATATAATCACTCGATGCCCCCCTTCCCGATTAAACGTCTCTCTCTCTCAGCCTCGAATATAACCCCTCGATCCCCCCCCTTCCTGATTGAACATCTCTCTCTCTCTCAGCCTCAAATATAACCCCTCGATCCCCCCCTTCCTGATTAAACATCTCTCTCTCCCTCAGCCTTGAATATAATCACTCGATCCCCCCCTTCCTGATTAAACATCTCTCTCTCTCAGCCTCGAATATAACCCCTCGACCCCCCCTCTCCTGTATAAAAACCTCAGCCTCGAGTGACCCAGCCCCGACAGCCCTCTACAATGTAGAATTCCAGACTCACTCCCCTCAGAAGGAAGGAATTCCTCTCCATCTCTGTCTTCAGTGGGCGACCCCCTCCCTCTCCCACACAAGGTATTTGTTGGGGGGGGGGGGGGGGGTGGAAAAACGATCCCTCCACATCTCCCCTGTCAGGACCGCCAAGAACCTCGTACTTTTCAATCAGGTCACCTCTCGTTCTTTTGAAGCTCGGCACAGTTCTGGTCACCGCGCTCCCCAGAGGGACTTGGAGGCTTGGGAGAGGTTACAGAAACCCCTAACATTCTGTCCACCGACCCTTCGCATCACTGTCACCCCTCTCCCCGTAAAACCCTCCCTTTCCAGAATTCCAACTGAATCCACCGTTCAGTGAGTCCTTTCCCAATTTTCCACCGTTGCCCTGGGGTTGCAGTGACAACATCGAGCCAGCCTTTGTTGAAAGTACTCCTTTTTTTAATATATATATTTCTCTCTCTCTATATATATATATAATTTGTATGTACAAGGCTGTTTTAACAGTAAAAAGAACTCCATTATTTGTAAAGCAACCATTAACTTAACAAAGAGAAATTGGGCTTTGAGTCTGCTGGATGTGTCTTTTTCTCAAAACGAATCTCGCTTGCTGAGTGTGGCGCTTAAGAGCGGCATTCCTGTCCAAACGGGACAGAGGGACTCTGAAAGCTGAGAGATTGGCATGCTGGGGCGGGAGAGGGTTCCTGTCTGTCGCTACGAGACAGAGAGAGAGCGCCGGTCCTGGCAGGACAGGGATTTACCTGTCTGTTCCCTGAGGAATTCCCCCCCCCTCTCTCTCTCAGCCTCGAGATGAAACAAAAATTAGAGCTAAACAGAGTTTATCTGTCAGATCAGCTGGGGTGGCGGGGCAGAGAGGAGAAGGAGCGAGGGTCAGGAGGAGGGAGACAGAGAGAGAGCCGTCAGCATTTTCAGTCCAGGTCTGAACATGGCTCACTGGAATCCTCCCCCCACCACCAGACATAGACCCTGGGTCTGCACAGACAAAGCTGCTGAGATTCGCCAGCAAATATCTCACTCAGCCACACATTTTTTCTTAACCATTTGGTGATTTGGTGGCACATCCTGTGGAAAGGGGAAGGAGATGGATTCCTTACCCTCTGTAGTTGGTGCGGTGGGAGGGGGGAAGACAGTGGGAGACCCTCGTTCTGTTTCACTGTGAACCAGCAATAAGGCCACTTTATTTGTGTTAAAAAGAAACACACACACACACCCTCTCCCCCCACTGACTCTCACACACTCTCTCCCCCCCTCTCTCACACACACACACACACTCTCTCTCCCCACCGACACACACACACACACACACACCCTCTCCCCCCGCAGACTCTCTCACACACACACTCTCTCTCCCTCCTCTCTCTCTCACACACACACACCCTCTCCCCCCGCAGACTCTCACACACACACTCTCTCTCCCTCCACTCTCTCTCCCTCCTCTCTCTCACACACACACACACACACACCCTCTCCCCCCACAGACTCTCACACACTCTCTCCCCCCCTCTCTCACACACACACACACACTCTCTCTCCCCACCGACACACACACACACACACACACCCTCTCCCCCCGCAGACTCTCACACACACACTCTCTCTCCCTCCTCTCTCTCTCACACACACACACCCTCTCCCCCGCAGACTCTCACACACACACACTCTCTCTCCCTCCTCTCTCTCTCACACACACACACTCTCTCCCTCCTCTCTCTCACACACTCTCCCCCCCCCGCCCCACGACACACACACACACATACTCTCTCTTTCACACACACACCAGGGATGTGCGAGGGACTCTGGTGGAATGGAGGGAGGCTGATCGCTGACTCCAGTGACGGTAGGGGATGAGGGGGTGGGAGTGGGGGCAGAAAAGAGGGTGTGAATTAGCTGTAATTAACTCACCCCCCCCCGACCTCCCCCACTTGGAGAGGTCAGCGAAGGGGGGAGTAGAACTACCATGGGGGGCACCCACTTCAGTAACTGCATCAATCAGTGAATCCCTGAGATTAAGAGCGATCGCTTTCAGGAGGGAAGATCCCGCTGCTCGGCCGGGAGGGGCTGACTTGTCCCTCACCCCCCCAACGTCACCGGGTGGGCAGCGACGCCCCAATCGGTCGAATGTCTCTCCCCCACCCCACCCCCCCGCCGACCGACGATCTCGCCAGCAACGCCGGATCGAAAAGTGCATAGATTTTGGGGTGGGGGCTCGGCACAAGAGAGAGAGCCAACTCCACCACCCTCCCCACCTCCTCCTGCACATCCCCGCTACCTCAGTTTGTTCCCACCCCCCCTCAACCTTGTTCTGGGGGGAGGGAGGGACAGAATAGGCTTAAAAATTGGTAGCAGGGTCATTCTGAGGCATGGGGGTGGGGTGAATCAGTGCCTTTCCCATTTCGCAGTGCACAGTCAGATCCCAAGTCTGGCAGGAGGTGAGGGTGTAGGTGTATACCACACCCGCCCCCCCCCCCCCCCCCCCATCCCTCCTCGAATCTGCAGGGCAACAGCGGTGGTGGGGGGATGATGGCGGAGGTTCCAGTCCTGTCGAGATGCACTGCCCGGCCCAGTTCAGTCCAGCTCCATCGAATCCCCGGCAGCGGCTGCCCCTGGAGGTGGGAGGTCTGCGTCGCGGCTGGTCCCGCTCGGGGAGCGGCTCGCGCCCCCGGGGGCCCTCTGCTGCACCTTCTCCTGTAGTTGGTAAAATAGGACGTAGGCGGCGCTGCTCTGTCAGGAGAGAGCACGCAGCGTGGTCATTCACAGTGCCAGAGAGCGGACGGGGACCGGCCGGGGGGGGGGCTCGCAGGGAGACCACACCCGGAGGCAGAAGGATCAGTCACCAAGGGGGGGGGGAACAGATTGAGGGGGAAAACGGGGTAAAGAACCAGAGGGGGAGACACATCAATAGCACGGTGTATG
>NW_026728638.1:20000-34886 GCF_030684315.1 Stegostoma tigrinum | reverse complement strand
GAGGGAGAGAGGGAGAGAGAGAGACAGAGAGAGAGAGAGAGAGAGACAGAGAGAGAGAGAGAGACAGAGAGGGAGAGAGGGAGAGACAGAGACAGAGACAGAGACAGAGAGAGGGAGAGAGGGAGAGAGGGAGAGAGACAGAGAGAGAGAGAGAGAGAGACAGACAGACGGAGGGAGGGGAAGCGGGTGGGGGGTGCGGTGTCACTTGCGAACCGCGGGACGCCCGCCGCCGGGGCCGGCCGATCGCCCGCGGAAGCCGTCGACCGGGGATCGAGTCACGGAGCCGGCGGGGGGCGAGGTGGGGGGGGGTGGGAAAACGGGCCAGACGGTGACTCAGACGTTTTATTTGTCTCGGCGGGGGCCGCGCGCGTCTCCGTCCGTCTCCGCTCCCCGCCCCCGCCACCCGGAGCCTGTCCCGGGGCCGGTGGGGGGGTTGCGGGTCCGTCAGCCCCCGATGGAGTGCCGGGCGAGCAGGGTCACGTCGTCGTCGTCGACCCAGCGCCAGAGGGCCCCGGCCGCCTCGTTGCGCTCGAGGAACACCAGCAGGTCCAGCAGCTTGGAGACCAGGGCGCTGTCGAAGAGAGGGAGGGCTCCCGGGGGGAGCGCCCCGGGCCGCAGGCCCACCCCGGCCGACAGGACCGACAGCGGCCACGGGCAGCCGCCCGGCTCCCCAGACACTGCATCACCTGCCCCAGCGCTCCACCTGCAAGGGGGGTTAGGCACAGGGTAAAGGGGGTTAGGCACAGGGTAAAGCTCCCTCTACACCGTCCCCCCCACCCCCCCCCCACATCCGCACCAAACACTCTCAGGGACAGGGGGTAAGGTACACGGTAAAGCTCCCTCTACACCGCCCCCCCCCCCCCCATCAAACACAGTACGGGGTTAGAGGGGGGGACAGTATGGGGTTGGGGGGGGGACAGTACGGGGTTAGAGGGGGGGACAGTATGGGGTTAGAGGGGGGGACAGTACGGGGTTAGAGGGGGGGGACAGTACGGGGTTAGAGTGGGGGACAGTACGGGGTTAGGGGGGGACAGTACGGGTTAGGGGGGGGACGGTACGGGGTTAGGGGGGGACAGTACGGGGTTAGAGGGGGGGACAGTACGGGGTTAGAGGGGGGACAGTACGGGGTTAGAGGGGGGACAGTACGGGGTTAGAGGGGGGACAGTACGGGGTTAGAGGGGGGACAGTATGGGGTTAGAGGGGGGACAGTACGGGGTTAGAGGGGGGGACAGTACGGGGTTAGAGGGGGGGACAGTACGGGGTTAGAGGGGGGGACAGTACGGGGTTAGAGGGGGGGACAGTACGGGGTTAGAGGGGGGGACAGTACGGGGTTAGAGGGGGGACAGTACGGGGTTAGAGGGGGGACAGTACGGGGTTAGAGGGGGGACAGTACGGGGTTGGGGGGACAGTACAGGGTTAGGGGGGGACAGTATGGGTTTGGGGGGGGATAGTACAGGGTTAGGGGGGGGACAGTACGGGGTTAGAGGGGGGGACAGTACGGGGTTAGAGGGGGGGACAGCACGGGGTTAGAGAGGGGACAGCACGGGGTTAGAGAGGGGACAGCACGGGGTTAGAGGGGGGACAGTACGGGGTTGGGGGGGGACAGTACGGGGTTAGAGGGGGGGACAGTACGGGGTTAGAGGGGGGCAGTACGGGGTTAGAGGGGGGGACAGCACGGGGTTAGAGAGGGGACAGCACGGGGTTAGAGGGGGGGACAGTACGGGGTTAGAGGGGGGGCAGTACGGGGTTAGAGGGGGGGACAGCACGGGGTTAGAGGGGGGGACAGTACGGGGTTAGAGGGGGGCAGTACAGGTTAGAGGGGGGGACAGCACGGGGTTAGAGGGGGGGACAGTACGGGGTTAGAGGGGGGACAGTACGGGGTTAGAGGGGGGACAGCACGGGGTTAGAGGGGGGGACAGTACGGGGTTAGAGAGGGGACAGCACGGGGTTAGAGGGGGGGACAGTACGGGGTTAGAGGGGGGGCAGTACAGGGTTAGAGGGGGGGACAGCACGGGGTTAGAGGGGGGACAGTACGGGGTTAGAGGGGGGACAGTACGGGGTTAGAGGGGGGACAGTACGGGGTTAGAGGGGGGACAGTATGAGGTTAGAGGCGGGGACAGTGCGGGGTTAGAGGGGGGACAGTACGGGGTTAGAGGGGGGGACAGTACAGGGTTAGAGGGGGGGATAGTACGGGGTTAGAGGGGGGACAGTGCGGGGTTAGAGGGGGGGACAGTACGGGGTTAGAGAGGGGGGACAGCACGGGGTTAGAGAGGGGACAGTACGGGGTTAGAGAGGGGACAGTACGGGGTTAGAGGGGGGACAGTACGGGGTTAGAGGGGGGACAGTACGAGGTTAGAGGGGGGACAGTACGGGGTTAGAGGGGGGACAGTACGGGGTTAGAGGGGGGACAGTACGGGTTAGAGGGGGGACAGTACGGGGTTAGAGGGGGGGACAGTACGGGGTTAGAGGGGGGGACAGTACGGGGTTAGAAGGGGGACAGTACGGGGTTGGGGGGGGACAGTACGGGGTTAGAGGGGGGACAGTACGGGGTTAGAGGGGGGGACAGTACGGGGTTAGAGGGGGACAGTACGGGGTTAGAGGGGGGACAGTGCGGGGTTAGAGGGGGGACAGTGCGGGGTTAGAGAGGGGGACAGCACGGGGACAGTACGGGGTTAGAGGGGGGACAGTACGGGGTTAGAGGGGGGGACAGTACGGGGTTAGAGGGGGGACAGTACGGGGTTACAGGGGGGACAGTACGGGGTTAGAGGGGGGACAGTACGGGGTTAGAGGGGGACAGTACGGGGTTAGAGGGGGGGACAGTACGGGGTTAGAGGGGGGACAGTACGGGGTTAGAGGGGGGGACAGTACGGGGTTAGGGGGGGGACAGTGCGGGGTTAGAGGGGGGGACAGTACGGGGTTAGAGGGGGGACAGTACGGGTTAGAGGGGGGACAGTACGGGGTTACAGGCGGGGACAGTACGGGGTTAGAGGGGGGGACAGTACGGGGTTGGGGGGGGACAGTGCGGGGTTAGAGGGGGACAGTACGGGGTTAGAGGGGGGACAGCACGGGGGTTAGAGGGGGGACAGTACGGAGTTAGAGGGGGGAACAGTACGGGGTTAGAGGGGGGAACAGTACGGGGTTAGAGGGGGACAGTACGGGGTTAGAGGGGGGGACAGTACGGGGTTAGAGGGGGGGACAGTACGGGGTTAGAGGGGGGGACAGTACGGGGTTGGGGGGGGACAGTGCGGGGTTAGAGGGGGGACAGTACGGGGTTAGAGGGGGGACAGCACGGGTTAGAGGGGGGGGACAGTACGGAGTTAGAGGGGGGAACAGTACGGGGTTAGAGGGGGGGAACAGTACGGGGTTAGAGGGGGGACAGTACGGGGTTAGAGGGGGGGACAGTACGGGTTAGAGGGGGGGACAGTACGGGGTTAGAGGGGGGGACAGTACGGGGTTAGAGGGGGGACAGTACGGGGTTAGTGACGGTGTAAGGCTCCCTCTACCCCGGCGGTGCCCGTACCCATGTGGTGGCGCCTCTCTTCTGGCCTGAGCATTGGCTTTCATCTCGATGAACCCGATCCAGATCATGAGGCTGGCCACGAGCAGGAAACCCAGCAACTTTATCAGGATCCAGGCCTGGGCTCCGGGCATTTCCCTCACTGCTCGTACCTGAGCGTGTGTGAGTGTGTGTGTGTCAGGGTGTGTGTGAGTGTGTGTGTGTGTGTGTGTGTGTGTGTGTGTGTGTGTGTGTCAGTGTGTGTGTGTGTGTGTGTGTGTGTCAGTGTGTGTGTGTCTGTGTGTGTGTGTGTCAGGGTGTGTGTGTGTGTCAGGGTGTGTGTGTGTGTGTGTCAGGGAGTGTGTGTGTCAGTGTGTGTGTCTGTGTGTGTCAGTGTGTGTGTGTCAGTGTGTGTGTGTCAGGGAGTTTGTGTGTGTCAGGGTGTGTGTCAGGGTGTGTGTGTGTGTCAGTGTGTGTGTGTGTCAGTGTGTGTGTGTGTCTGTGTGTGTGTGTGTGTCAGGGTGTGTGTGTCTGTGTGTGTCAGTGTGTGTGTGTCAGGGTGTGTGTGTGTCAGGGAGTCAGTGTCAGGGTGTGTGTGTGTGTGTGCATCAGGGTGTGTGTCAGGGTGAGTGTTTGTGTGTCTGTGTCTGTCAGGGTGAGTGAGTGTGTCAGGGTGTGTGTGTGTGAGAGAGAGTGTATGTCAGGGTGTGTGAGAGTGTGAGTGACTGTGAGTTTGAGTGAGTGTGAATGACTATGAGTGTGAGTGTGAGAGAGTGTATGTCAGGGTGTGTGAGTGTGAGTGAGTGAGAGTGTGTGAGTGAGAGTGAGTGTGAGTGAGTGAGTGTGAGTGAGTGAGTGAGTGAGTGTGAGTGAGTGAGAGTGAGTGTGAGTGAGTGAGTGTGAGTGAGTGAGTGTGAGTGAGTGAGTGCGAGTGAGTGAGAGTGTGTGTGAGTGAGAGTGAGTGTGAGTGAGTGAGTGTGAGTGAGTGAGTGTGAGTGAGTGAGTGCGAGTGAGTGAGTGCGAGTGAGTGAGTGTGTCCCTGGTGGTCTCTCTCTGTGGGGGTGAGGGGGGGGGGTGTGATGGGGCTGAGACATTGTGACCTCACGGGCAACAGGTTACTGTGAGACCCCCCTCTCCCTCCGTCTCTGTCCCTCCGTCTCTCTCCCTCCGTCTCTGTCCCTCCGTCTCACTCCCTCCGTCTCTGTCCCTCCGTCTCTGTCCCTCCGTCTCTGTCCCCTCCGTCTCTCTCCCTCCGTCTCTGTCCCCTCCGTCTGTCCCTCCGTCTCTGTCCCCTCCGTCTCTGTCCCCTCCGTCTCTGTCCCTTCGTCTCTCTCCCCTCCGTCTCTCTCTCTCCTCCGTCTCTCTCCCCTCCGTCTCTTCTCCCTCCGTCTCTGTCCCTCCGTCTCTGTCCCCTCCGTCTCACTCCCTCCGTCTCTGTCCCTCCGTCTCTGTCCCTCCGTCTCTGTCCCCTCCGTCTCTGTCCCTCCGTCTCTCTCCCCTCCGTCTCTCTCCCCTCCGTCTCTGTCCCCTCCGTCTCTGTCCCCTCCGTCTCTGTCCCTCCGTCTCTCTCCCCTCCGTCTCTCTCCCCTCCGTCTCTGTCCCTCCGTTTCTGTCCCTCCGTCTCTGTCCCTCCGTCTCTGTCCCCTCCGTCTCTGTCCCTCCGTCTCTCTCCCCTCCGTCTCTCTCCCCTCCGTCTCTGTCCCTCCGTCTCTCTCCCCTCTGTCTCTGTCCCCTCCGTCTCTGTCCCTCCGTCTCTCTCCCCTCCGTCTCACTCCCTCCGTCTCGACCCTCCGTCTCTGTTCCCTCCGTCTCTGTCCCCTCCGTCTCTCTCCCCTCCCTCTCTGTCCCTCCGTCTCTGTCCCCTCCGTCTCTCTCCCCTCCGTCTCTCTCCCCTCCGTCTCACTCCCTCCGTCTCTCTCCCCTCCGTCTCTGTCCCTCCGTCTCTGTCCCCTCCGTCTCTCTCCCCTCCGTCTCACTCCCTCCGTCTCGACCCTCCGTCTCTGTCCCTCCGTATCTGTCCCTCCGTCTCTCTCCACTCCGTCTCTGTCCCCTCCGTCTCTCTCCCCTCTGTCTCTCTCCACTCCGTCTCTCTCCCCTCCGTCTCTGTCCCCTCCGTCTCTCTCCCCTCCGTCTCTGTCCCTCCGTCTCAGTCCCCTCCGTCTCTCTCCCCTCCGTCTCACTCCCTCCGTCTCGACCCTCCGTCTCTCTCCCCTCCGTCTCTGTCCCCTCCGTCTCTCTCCCCTCCGTCTCACTCCCTCTGTCTCGACCCTCCGTCTCTCTCCCCTCCGTCTCTGTCCCTCCGTATCTGTCCCTCCGTCTCTGTCCCTTCGTCTCTCTCCCCTCCGTCTCTGTCCCCTCCGTCTCTGTCCCCTCCGTCTCTCTCCCCTCCGTCTCACTCCCTCCGTCTCGACCCTCCGTCTCTGTCCCTCCGTATCTGTCCCTCCGTCTCTCTACCCTCCGTCTCTGTCTCCTCCGTCTCTCCCCCCTCTATCTCACTCCCTCCGTCTCTGTCCCTCCGTCTCTCTCCCCTCCGTCTCTGTCCCCTCCGTCTCTGTCCCTCCGCCTCTGTCCCCTCTGTCTCTCTCCCCTCTGTCTCTCTCCCCTCTGTCTCTCTCCCCTCTGTCTCTCTCCCCTCCGTCTCTGTCCCTCCGTATCTGTCCCTCCGTCTCTCTCCCCTCCGTCTCTGTCCCCTCCGTCTCTGTCCCTCGGTCTCTCTCCCCTCCGTCTCTGTCCATTCGTCTCTCTCCCCTCCGTCTCTCTCCCCTCCGTCTCTGTCCCCTCCGTCTCTGTCCCTCCGCCTCTGTCCCCTCCGTCTCTGTCCCTCCGTCTCTGTCCCCTCCGTCTCTCTCCCCTCCGTCTCACTCCCTCCGTCTCTGTCCCTCCGTCTCTGTCCCCTCCGTCTCTCTCCCCTCCGTCTCTGTCCCCTCCGTCTCTCTCCCCTCCGTCTCTCTCCCCTCCGTCTCTGTCCCTCCGTCTCACTCCCCTCTGTCTCTGTCCCTCTGTCTCTCTCCCTCCGTCTCTGACCCTCCGCCTCTGTCCCCTCCGTCTCTGTCCCTCCGTCTCTGTCCCCTCCGTCTCTCTCCCCTCCGTCTCACTCCCTCCGTCTCTGTCCCTCCGTCTCTGTCCCCTCCGTCTCTGTCCCCTCCGTCTCTGTCCCCTCCGTCTCTCTCCCCTCCGTCTCTCTCCCCTCCGTCTCTGTCCCTCCGTCTCACTCCCCTCTGTCTCTGTCCCTCTGTCTCTCTCCCTCCGTCTCTGACCCTCCGTCTCTGTCCCTCCGTTTCTGTCCCTCCGTCTCTCTCCCCTCTGTCTCTGTCCCTTCCGTCTCTGTCCCTCCGTCTCTCTCCCCTCCATCTCTGTCCCCTCCGTCTCTGTCCCTCCGTCTCTCTCCCCTCCGTCTCTGTCCCCTCCGTCTCTGTCCCTCCGTCTCTGTCCCCTCCGTCTCTCTCCCCTCCGTATCTGTCGCTCCGTCTCTCTCCCCTCCATCTCTCTCCCTCCGTCTCTCTCCCCTCCGTCTCCGTCCCCTCCATCTCTGTCCCTCCGTCTCTGTCCCTCCGTCTCCGTCCCCTCCGTCTCTGTCCCTCCGTCTCTGTCCCCTCCGTCTCTCTCCCCCCGTCTCTCTCCCTTCCGTCTCTCTCCCCTCCGTCTCTGTCCCCTCCGTCTCTGTCCCTTCGTCTCTCTCCCCTCCGTCTCTCTCCCCTCCGTCTCTCTCCCCTCCGTCTCTGTCCCTCCGCCTCTGTCCCCTCCGTCTCTGTCCCCTCCGTCTCTCTCCCCTCCGTATCTGTCGCTCCGTCTCTCTCCCCTCCATCTCTGTCCCCTCCGTCTCTCTCCCCTCCGTCTCTGTCCAAACGTCTCTGTCCCCTCCGTCTCTGCCCCTCCGTCTCTCTCCCCTCCATCTCTGTCCCTCCGTCTCTGACCCTCCGTCTCTGTCCCTCCGTCTCACTCCCTCTGTCTCTCTCCCCTCCATCTCTGTTCCCTCCGTCTCTGTCCGTCCGTCTCTGTCCCCTCCGTCTCTGTCCCTCCGTCTCACTCCCCCCGTCTCTCTCCCTTCCGTCTCTCTCCCCTCCGTCTCTGTTCCCTCTGTCTCTGTCCCCTCCGTCTCTCTCCCCTCCGTCTCACTCCCTCCGTCTCTGTCCCTCCGTCTCTGTCCCTCCATCTCCGTCCCCTCCGTCTCTGTCCCTCCGTCTCTGTCCCTCCGTCTCTGTCCCCTGCGTCTCTCTCCCCCCGTCTCTCTCCCCTCCGTCTCTGTCCCCTCCGTCTCTGTCCCTTCGTCTCTCTCCCCTCCGTCTCTCTCCCCTCCGTCTCTGTCCCTCCGTCTCTGTCCCCTCCGTCTCTGTCCCCTCCGTCTCTGTCCCACCGTCTCTCTCCCCTCCGTCTCTCTCCCCTCCGTCTCTGTCCCCTCCGTCTCTGTCCCTCCGTCTCTCTCCCCTCCGTCTCTCTCCCCTCCGTCTCTGTCCCTCCGTCTCTCTCCCCTCTGTCTCTGTCCCCTCCGTCTCTGTCCCTCCGTCTCTGACCCTCCGTCTCTGTCCCTCCGTCTCTCTCTCCTCCGTCTCTGTCCCCCCGTCTCTCTCCCCTCCGTCTCCCTCCCCTCTGTCTCTGTCCCTCTGTCTCTCTCCCTCCGTCTCTGACCCTCCGTCTCTCTCCCCTCCGTCTCTGTTCCCTCCGTCTCTGTCCAAACGTCTCTGTTCCCTCCGTCTCTGTCCCTCCGTCTCTGCCCCTCCGTCTCTGCCCCTCCGTCTCTGTCCCCTCCGTCTCTGTCCCTCCGTCTCTGTCCAAACGTCTCTGTTCCCTCCGTCTCTGTCCCCTCCGTCTCTGTCCCTCCGTCTCTGCCCCTCCGTCTCTGCCCCTCCGTCTCTGTCCAAACGTCTCTGTTCCCTCCGTCTCTGTCCCCTCCGTCTCTGTCCCTCCGTCTCTGACCCTCCGTCTCTGTCCAAACGTCTCTGTCCAAACGTCTCTGTTCCCTCCGTCTCTGTCCCCTCCGTCTCTGTCCCCTCCGTCTCTGTCCATCCGTCTCTGTTCCCTCCGTCTCTGTCCCCTCCGTCTCTGTCCATCCGTCTCTGTCCCCTCCGTCTCTCTCCCCTCCGTCTCTGTCCCTCCGTCTCTCTCCCTTCCGTCTCTCTCCCTTCCGTCTCTCTCCCCTCCGTCTCTGTCCCCTCCGTCTCTCTCCCTCCGTCTCTGTCCCCTCCGTCTCTGTCCCCTCCGTCTCTCTCCCTCCGTCTCTGTCCCTCCATCTCTGTCCCTCCGTCTCGCCCCCTCCGCCTCCCTCCCTCCATCTCCCCCAACTCTCCCCTCCGTCTCCCTCCCCCTATCTCCCTCCATCCGTCTCCTTACATATCTCCATCCCTCCCTCCCCGTCCCCCTCACTCCCCATTCCGTGTCCCCCTCACGCCTCCCTCCATATTCCCCTCCCTGTGCCCCCTCCACCCTTCCCATCCCCCTCACTCCTCCCTCCAGAACCTCCCTCCCACCTCCATTTCCCCTCTCAGTCTCACCCCACACCACGTCATCTCCACATCCCCCCCCAGTCCCCTCCCTAAACCCACAGTCCACCCCACATCCAGCCCCCGTCCCCTCCACAACACCCCCCCTCATCTCCCCAACTGTCCCCTCCATGTCCCCCCCACCCAGTCCCCTCCATATTCCTCCCTATTCCCCTCCATAACCCCCCTATTCCCCTCCACATCCCCCCCAGTCCCCTCCATATACCCCCCAGCCTCATCCAAATCCCCCCAGCCCCCTCCCTAAACCCACAGTCCCCCTAACATCCCCCTCCAAGTCCACCCCACATCCACCCCCCCAGTCGCCAACACATCTCCCCAACCGTCCCCTCCACGTCCCCCCAACATCCACCCACCACAGTCCACCCCACAACCCCCCCCAGTCGCCAACTCTTCTCCCCAACCGTCCCCTCCATGACCCCCCCACCCAGTCCCCTCCATATTCCTCCCTATTCCCCTCCACCCCCCCATTCCCCTCCACATACCCCCCCTGTCCCCTCCATATACCCCCCAGCCTCATCCAAATCCCCCCAGTCCCCTCCATATACACCCCAGCCTCATCCAAACCCCCCCTGTCCCCTCCATATACCCCCCAGCCTCATCCAAATCCCCCCAGCCCCCTCCCTAAACCCACAGTCCCCCCAACATCCACCCACCACAGTCCACCCCACATCCACCCCCCCAGTCCCCGCCGCAACACCCCCCCAGTCGCCTACGCATCTCCCCAAGCGTCCCCTCCACGTCCCCCTCAACATCCCCCCCCAATCCACTCCAATATTCCCCACATAGCTGCCAGTCCCTTCCAGTCCCCAGCATATCCCCCCCACCCCCGACCCCAGTTCCCTATGTAGACACCCCCACGCCCGTGATCCATCCCACCGCCCCACACCCTCCACTCCCTTCTGGAGCCACCCCGACCTGCCACCGAGTCTCCAAAAGAAAAACAGACACAGATGCGGAGGGTGGGTTTATTTGGAGGAAAATGAATCCTACGGCCCCAGCAGCGAGGGCGAGGGGTTTGGGTGCAGAGGGGGTACGCCGAGGAGTGAGTGGGAGCAGACAGTGCAGATGAGAGGGGGCTCTGAGTGTCTCTATGAGGAGGGGAGTGGGTTATGAGGGTAGGGATGAGGAGGAGGGTAGGGATGAGGAGGGAGGAGGGTAGGGATGAGGAGGGAGGAGGGTAGGGATGAGGAGGGAGGAGGGTAGGGATGAGGAGGGGGGTGGGCTATGAGGGTGGGGATGAGGAGGGGAGTGGGTTATGAGGGTAGGGATGAGGAGGGGGGTGGGGATGAGGAGGGGGGTGGGCTATGAGGGTGGGGATGAGGAGGGGAGTGGGGATGTGGAGGGGGGTGGGGATGAGGAGGGGAGTGGGGATGTGGAGGGGGGTGGGGATGAGGAGGGGAATGGGTTATGAGGGTGGGGATGAGGAGGGGAGTGGGGATGAGGAGGGGAATGGGTTATGAGGGTGGGGATGAGGAGGGGAATGGGTTATGAGGGTGGGGATGAGGAGGGGAGTGGGGATGAGGAGGGGAATGGGTTATGAGGGTGGGGATGTGGAGGGGAGTGGGTTATGAGGGTGGGGATGAGGAGGGGAGTGGGTTATGAGGGTGGGGATGTGGAGGGGAGTGGGGATGAGGAGGGGAGTGGGTTATGAGGGTGGGGATGTGGAGGGGAGTGGGTTATGAGGGTGGGGATGAGGAGGGGAATGGGTTATGAGGGTGGGGATGTGGAGGGGAGTGGGGATGAGGAGGGGAGTGGGTTATGAGGGTGGGGATGTGGAGGGGAGTGGGTTATGAGGGTGGGGATGAGGAGGGGAGTGGGTTATGAGGGTGGGGATGAGGAGGGGAGTGGGTTATGAGTGTCTCTATGAGGAGGGGAGTGGGCTATGAGGGTGGGGATGTGGAGGGGAGTGGGTTATGAGGGTGGGGATGAGGAGGGGGGTAGGGATGAGGAGGGGGGTGGGGATGAGGAGGGGGGTGGGGATGAGGAGGGGGGTGGGTTATGAGGGTGGGGATGAGGAGGGGGCTGGATAGCGAGGGTCCCGGGCGAGGGGTACTGCCCTCCGTGCTCCCTCGGCTCCCTCAGACGTGGTGGACCCTCTCCCTGGACTCGGAGGGGCCGGGGCCCAGGGCCGTGCGTCTGACCAGCTCCCAGCCCTGGTGCGCGATCCTCTTCCTCCCCTGGGGCCCCTCACCTCGACGGCCCTCCGCCTCCGCCTCGTCCTCCTCCACCTCCGCCTCCGCCTCGTCCTCCTCCACCAGCCGGGCCCCAGGGGATGGCCTGAAGTGTCGGACATAGCGGAGGATCCTGCGGGAGGTCGTCGCGTTTCTATCCTCCACCCTGTGCCACCCAGAGAGAGGGAGAGGGAATAGTGATCATAACGTGGGCAGGGCAACAGGGAACGGCCCCCCTCACACTCACTCACTCACACTCACTCACTCACACTCACTCACTCAGAGAGAGAGGGGAATAGTGATCATAACGTGGGCAGGGCAACAGGGAACGGACCCACTCACACTCACTCACTCACACTCACTCACTCACACTCACTCACTCAGAGAGAGAGGGGAATAGTGATCATAACGTGGGCAGGGCAACAGGGAACGGACCCCCTCACACTCACTCACTCACACTCACTCACTCACACTCACTCACTCACTCAGAGAGAGCGGGGAATAGTGATCATAACGTGGGCAGGGCAACAGGGAACGGCCCCCCTCACACTCACTCACTCACACTCACTCACTCACACTCACTCACTCAGAGAGAGAGGGGAATAGTGATCATAACGTGGGCAGGGCAACAGGGAACGGCCCCCCTCACACTCACTCACTCACACTCACTCACTCACACTCACTCACTCAGAGAGAGAGGGGAATAGTGATCATAACGTGGGCAGGGCAACAGGGAACGGACCCACTCACACTCACTCACTCACACTCACTCACTCACACTCACTCACTCAGAGAGAGAGGGGAATAGTGATCATAACGTGGGCAGGGCAACAGGGAACGGACCCCCTCACACTCACTCACTCACACTCACTCACTCACACTCACTCACTCACTCAGAGAGAGCGGGGAATAGTGATCATAACGTGGGCAGGGCAACAGGGAACGGCCCCCCTCACACTCACTCACTCACACTCACTCACTCACACTCACTCACTCAGAGAGAGAGGGGAATAGTGATCATAACGTGGGCAGGGCAACAGGGAACGGACCCACTCACACTCACTCACTCACACTCACTCACTCACACTCACTCACTCAGAGAGAGAGGGAATAGTGATCATAACGTGGGCAGGGCAACAGGGAACGGACCCACTCACACTCACTCACTCACACTCACTCACTCACACTCACTCACTCAGAGAGAGAGGGAATAGTGATCATAACGTGGGCAGGGCAACAGGGAACGGACCCCCTCACACTCACTCACTCACACTCACTCACTCACACTCACTCACTCACTCAGAGAGAGAGGGGAATAGTGATCATAACGTGGGCAGGGCAACAGGGAACGGACCCCTCACACTCACTCACACTCACTCACTCACTCACACTCACTCACTCAGAGAGAGAGGGAATAGTGATCATAACGTGGGCAGGGCAACAGGGAATGGCCCCCCTCACACACTCACACTCACTCACTCACACTCACTCACTCAGAGAGAGCGGGGAAGAGTGATCATAACGTGGGCAGGGCAACAGGGAACGGACCCCCTCACACTCACTCACTCACACTCACTCACTCACACTCACTCACTCAGAGAGAGAGGGAATAGTGATCATAACGTGGGCAGGGCAACAGGGAACGGACCCCCTCACACTCACTCACTCACACTCACTCACTCACACTCACTCACTCAGAGAGAGAGGGAATAGTGATCATAACGTGGGCAGGGCAACAGGGAACGGACCCCCTCACACACTCACTCACACTCACTCACTCACACTCACTCACTCAGAGAGAGCGGGGAAGAGTGATCATAACGTGGGCAGGGCAACAGGGAACGGACCCCCTCACACTCACTCACACTCACTCACTCACACTCACTCACTCAGAGAGAGCGGGGAAGAGTGATCATAACGTGGGCAGGGCAACAGGGAACGGACCCCCTCACACTCACTCACACTCACTCACTCAGAGAGAGCGGGGAAGAGTGATCATAACGTGGGCAGGGCAACAGGGAACGGACCCCCTCACACTCACTCACTCACACTCACTCACTCACACTCACTCACTCACAGAGAGGGAATAGTGATCATAACGTGGGCAGGGCAACAGGGAACGGACCCCCTCACACTCACTCACACTCACTCACTCACACTCACTCACTCAGAGAGAGAGGGAATAGTGATCATAACGTGGGCAGGGCAACAGGGAATGGACCCCCTCACACTCACTCACACTCACTCACTCACACTCACTCACTCAGAGAGAGCGGGGAAGAGTGATCATAACGTGGGCAGGGCAACAGGGAACGGACCCCCTCACACTCACTCACACTCACTCACTCACACTCACTCACTCAGAGAGAGCGGGGAAGAGTGATCATAACGTGGGCAGGGCAACAGGGAACGGACCCCCTCACACTCACTCACACTCACTCACTCAGAGAGAGAGGGAATAGTGATCATAACGTGGACAGGGCAACAGGGAACGGACCCCCTCACACTCACTCACTCACACTCACTCACTCAGAGAGAGCGGGGAATAGTGATCATAACGTGGGCAGGGCAACAGGGAACGGACCCCCTCACACTCACTCACTCACACTCACTCACTCACACTCACTCACTCAGAGAGAGGGAGGGAATAGTGATCATAACGTGGGCAGGGCAACAGGGAACGGACCCCCTCACACTCACTCACTCACACTCACTCACTCAGAGAGAGAGGGGAATAGTGATCATAACGTGGGCAGGGCAACAGGGAACGGACCCCCTCACACTCACTCACTCACACTCACTCACTCACACTCACTCACTCAGAGAGAGAGGGAATAGTGATCATAACGTGGGCAGGGCAACAGGGAACGGACCCCCTCACACTCACTCACTCACACTCACTCACTCACACTCACTCACACTCATTCACACACTCTCACAGAGAGAGAGCGGGGAATAGTGATCATAACGTGGACAGGGCAACAGGGAACGGACCCCCTCACACTCACTCACTCACACTCACTCACTCAGAGAGAGGGGAATAGTGATCATAACGTGGGCAGGGCAACAGGGAACGGACCCCCTCACACTCACTCACTCACACTCACTCACTCAGAGAGAGAGGGGAATAGTGATCATAACGTGGGCAGAGCAACAGGGAACGGACCCCCTCACACTCACTCACTCACACTCACTCACTCACACTCACTCACTCAGAGAGAGAGGGAATAGTGATCATAACGTGGGCAGGGCAACAGGGAACGGACCCCCTCACACTCACTCACTCACACTCACTCACTCACACTCACTCACTCACACTCACTCACACACTCTCACAGAGAGAGAGCGGGGAATAGTGATCATAACGTGGACAGGGCAACAGGGAACGGACCCCCTCACACTCACTCACTCACACTCACTCACTCAGAGAGAGGGGAATAGTGATCATAACGTGGGCAGGGCAACAGGGAACGGACCCCCTCACACTCACTCACTCACACTCACTCACACTCACTCACTCAGAGAGAGAGGGGAATAGTGATCATAACGTGGGCAGGGCAACAGGGAACGGACCCCCTCACACTCACTCACTCACACTCACTCACTCAGAGAGAGAGGGGAATAGTGATCATAACGTGGGCAGGGCAACAGGGAACGGACCCCTCACACTCACTCACTCACACTCACTCACACTCACTCACTCACTCAGAGAGAGAGGGGA